>NW_024582723.1:561170-612401 GCF_018398535.1 Haplochromis burtoni
ACTGGAAAATAAGTATTTAATCTTTTTACTTAAGTATAAGTTATAATCATAAGTATCTTAATTGTGCATAATATGTACCTGAAGTACATATTGTGGCACTTTCCAGTGTACATAATATTAACAACACTCTAATCCAGTGGCATTACTTGTACATAATAAAACATAAACACATAATACTGCTAACAATAGGATCTGAATACCAAATTCACTTTAAATAAAGTGAATTCTGTGACTTGGATGGACAGATTGAGTGATCACAGCTCATTACAGCACAAACGTGCATTCACCTTGAAGAGCAAGTGAAGCTTCTTCTCCATCAGCATGCTGTGGAGAAACCTGTAGTCCTCCTCTCTGTCGGTATGTGGCTCAGTTCCAGACATCATTGACGATAGCAGCATGCACATGCCTACCGGGTAAGTGGCAGGACATGCATAAGCACACGTACAAACGAACAAACCTGCACCTGCTCTTATCTTCTAGGTTGTGTTTTTGAGGGTCAGAAGGTGAGGTCAGAAGCCAGATGAGAGAGGTCAGAGGTTAAACGAAAGGTGTGATTAAAAGCCTCCTATATGGAAGATTCAGTGTCACTGTGCTCATCACACAGGATATAAGGAAAAGGATATAATGAAACCATACTCTGGTTCATATTCTATATTCTACATACCTCTATGCTCAGTTTGGTTTAGCATCCCTCCTAAGAATAGAAGAAAAAAAGGACAAAGAAACCATCTCAGCAGACTTAAACTCTCTCTTTTTTCTTGTGTAAAGAGGGAATGTACCACATGTGAAAAGGAAAAAGGAAAGAGTGTATTTGTCTTTAGATGGCCCCGAACAACATACTGAGATATTAGTGCCCCCTATTGCTGATTTTTATTGTAACAGTTCTTATCAAGTATCAACAAAGCCATGTCCATTATTTATATATATTATTTATATATATTTCAGTTTGGCGTGTTTAAATAATCAATATTTCTTGCAATAATTTCAGGAAAAGATCAAAACAAAGCTCAGTTATTACATTTCAGTTTAGATCTCAAAATAAATATATAAAAATGCATTACTTTGATGAAAGCATGTTGCTTTCTTTGCTTGTACAACAGTTTTACCCATGATCTATCCACCAGCGTGGGTAGAGGATAATGTCTGCAGGACCTTTGCACGGGTTCAGTTTTAGATTTATATCTAAAAATCTGTTCTTGGGCTGGAAATGTATGTGAAAACCAAAAACAGTAAGGCCTGCACTCTCACAACAGACTAATTTATGTATGAGTTACTCTGTTGTTACTCATGCATGCATGTATGAGGTACAAAGAGTTTGAAGCTACACAATACTGTAAAACTGATTTAAACATGTGAAATAATATAATAATGAATATTTTGAATGTTCATACGCATTAACAACAAATAGTAAAAATCATGAGAAATTTTTTAATGCTCTGTCACTAAAATCAGTTAAAAAATGAAACACCTTGAATAGAATATCTCAACATTGATTATCTAGGATTTAGTTTTAATTCTTTTAATATTCCAAGGCCATGTTACAAAGATTATAAAGGATGTTTCTGTCTTATTTTGTTTTTTTAAATTCCAATAGTGTTTACGTAGAAAAAAAGTTACTGCTAAGCAAAACAACAGAAGGATGCACTCACCAGAGACTGTCCATCCCATAAGGGCCAGGTCATGCAAGCCATATCATTTAAAATATGTAAAGAGTACAGGCTGTGTTTGAACATCCACTTGTATTGAAAGGTTATGCACTGTTCCACTGACCGCAATGTAAGAAAGATCGTCTCTTATTCCATCAATATGTGTTCGGTTTGACACAAATAAAGCCAGCAGGCAATCGATACGCCAATCACATCATGGAGGTTACACAGCATGGAGTTTAATGTTGACCTATTTCAGTTCAGCTACCCACATATGACTGCAGACACTCAGTCATGCACAATATTAGTACTAGATAACGTCTTACATGATGAAACATATGGATGTTCTGATTTTGAAAATGGTGATGTTGGGGTCTCTGTTACTATAATGGAATACACTGTATAGCTACAGCTGCATTAGATATCGCTGGTCACAAAGTTCAGACTGTCCATCAGGAACCCTGTACAGTGCTTGTCTCAGTAGACTCCAGACATCTGAGTAGTTGACTATAAATGCCCTGGACTCATTGCATTTATAGTCAACTACCCTATTCTACATAAACCACGTATCAATTAGGCCAAAACCCAGGGGTGGTAAGAAAATGGACATATTAGCCTGCTGTGGCCTGTTCACGCTGGGCAAAGTGTTCGTGCGGGAGCTATATGACAACACCACAAAAGCGACAAAGCGTGCAGGCTGAAGCAGAGTCCCACTTGACAACTTAAAACTACCGAGACGTGAGGTGAACTTTGAGCAGCCAACAGCAGCACTGACAGACTGCGTCACGTTATCCAGACACAGCTGAGCTCATACGGGATATGATGAGACTTCCTTCAAAATAATAGCCCATCAACGCGGAAATGCCACGGTGAGGTGTGAAAATCAAACACTTTTTGTTAGAGAACCACGTGCGGTTATTTTTGTTATTCTGTGCCATTTTGCCAGCATCGCATAAAAAGTATAATTACTTATTTAAAAATGATAACCCAGTTACTTGTGGTTTTGACTTAAGCATATATTTTATAATTTTAAAACGGAAGAGTGGAAGTTCTTTTGCGATATTCTGTTTCACATAATACATGTCTTGCTTTTCGTTAATAATAATAATAATAATAATAATAATAATAATAATAATAATAATAATAATAATAATAATAATAATAATCTTCTAAACGCATAACTAAATTTTTATTTTAATTTGAAAAGACAAACAGGAACTTCATCCTCCTAGCCAAACATTACTGCCTTCGCCGTTTCCTCCTCCATCTGCTGCCTTCCGCTGAACTACATCGGCCGAGTTTAGCGTATACCGTAACTGCATGGCAGATGGTGCACTGAGGGTGTTTCTTTTTTGTTTTTCTTTTTCAGTAAAGACCAGCCGCTATGCAGTGCTGGTATTCGGTGCGTGACTTTTAGCTCTCTGTTTGGCAGGACAGACTGAGTGCAGACATCAGGAAGCTGAAGAAAAGAGCTGTGAGAGCAGCCAGGCAGTCAGGAGGCCACGGTTCCCCCTCACACACATACACACATCACCACGGTCTTGATGGTGATGTATGCAAGGAAACCAACAAGAGTCAGCGATGGGTAAATCAGACTCAGACCTTAGCGTTTGAAACATGTTTTTCTTACGCCGTTGATTTAATTTGTGCGTTTAAGGTTTACTTGTAGCCGTTAGCTAGCATGGTTAGCCTGCAATTAGTTAGCCGTTGATTCCGGATATGTACCTTAGCTGGTCGACTACCGTTACACCTAATAGTATTCACATCGTAAATCCTGCCTATTCTAGGTATTTGTAAGATATACTTTAAACATTACCGATTCAATGTGAACTACAGTATGAGCTAACACATCATGATAAGATGGCAAGTCAGGCTAACTTGGCTAACGCTAGCTACTTAGCTAACTGTATATGCTCCAGAAAGTCAGTTTTCAAAGTGACAAATAGAAAATAAAAAAACGTCATTGAGATCTTGCTCTAACCTTTGTTCTGTGTGTCTCCACAGGTGCAACGACAGAAGGGATCCCCAATCGTATCAGGTATGTCATGTTCAGGTTGTTAGCTGTCACCTGTCATGACGATCCATAAACGTAGGTCAGCACAGTGTGCAGGTCATCAGCAACTGTCTGGATACATTTCAGTTTGATCACAATGGTAATTCATATGTGGACTGTCTTACTTCAGCCCTTGTCTTTCAGTTACTCTAGCAAAACAAGAATTTACTAGAAATGTCAATAGAATGACAATAAAAATAAAAATGCTCTCATTCAACTTAAAGGGTCTCCTGATTGAGAGGTAAGAACACCACTGTGTGAGATTGAGCATATCTCAACAATTCTGCTGTGCACTGTCCTTTTTAGACCCATAAATCTCAGCCAAAGAGCCAGGCCACAAGCCTTCACCGCTACGACAAGGTGCGCGATGGGTCGTCAGATCCTGTGCCCCCTTACAAGATGCAGCGACGCTCAGACGAAAGTCCTGTCAGCAGACACGGGGAAGGCACGGGACATGGCAAGGCGAAACCCTCTCATAGCGTCAGAGGGAAAAACGGTGAGTCTGGTGCAAGATTAATCTCAGGCGGTTATGAAGGGGAGACGGTAACCACAGATGGGCTCAGATAGGCATAAAGGTCAACCCTGTCTTTGTTTCTATGCTGGTCCCTGACATAATATGTGAACTTCTTCTGTCATGTGTTATTGTCATAAAGACTCTGGTCACCCCTGCCAGTTGTCATGTTGTGGGAAAAAAAGCTTCCCATAATACTGCCATCAGATTAAGACGTAAATGTAAACTGCAAGTATAAGCCTAAAATAACAAAAGGCAAGCTGATTTCTTTTCCCTGTTGTGCAGTTGTGACTCTCCCTTAGGATTTAGTTCTTAGCAGAGCCTCGTTTGCTTTCTCTCCTTTGACAAGTGGCTTTGTTGCAGGGACCAGTGGCTCTCCTCAGGAGAACTCCCACAACAACAGTTCTCACCATGGCACCGACTTGCACGCGGCTCAGAGCAAGCCCGCAGACAGGGTAAGGATCTACCCAGTGTTATCTGATTATAAAACCTTCAGCGATTCCTTTAGAGTGCAGCCACGCCACTATGGAACATTTTATGCAGGGCGTGATGGATAGCCATCTTCCTCTCTCATGCAGACATTTATCAAACCTAACTCAACAATGCTTGACTGTAACTTCATAATTATGTAAGAGGCTCCTTGTGTAGTAGATGGTCTGATTAGAATGTGGACTTCCTTGTTTAAACGATTTGCCATTTGTCAGTGTGAATGAGAGACACATTGTTATTTCTCACTGGTTGGACTGCACAGTGGGACCAAATATACAATATTCAACATTGTCTGGTTTGACACTAATTTGAACCGCTCCTGCAAGCACCCACTGCTCCGTGCATTTGTAAGCTTTCCTACAGACTCTTGTCAGAGCACACATGGCTCACTTTAAGTGTGTAATATTCAAATTACATTAGAGTCTATCTTAATTCTGTTATATCAATAACTGTGGGAACTGCAGTACTAAAAATCTAATTATATAATTTTTTTTAAATGAATTGTTACTAAGATACTGTTGATTTTACTAGTAGTATGTGGTATCTAATTACTCTTTCCACAGAGAAGGCATGAGATCATATGTTTTAAGGGCTCAAGCCTCACCTACAAAAGCACAGTTTTAAAGTTAGTACAGATGTGGATGAGAAATGTTAGATCTTAACAGAGTCGTCAGTATATGCATCATCATTAATATTAAATATACCAGCTCGCATCCACACTCAAAAGCCCCGGTCCATTATCGAGGCTCGGAAATGAAAGATGTTTACCTCCCAAAGCAAAATGGATTTATGTTTACCAAATGTGCTGACTCAGGTAAGCTCTTGCCAGTATGTACAATGAAGTAGGACTGCTACCTCCAAGCACTGGAATAAACAATTTAAATGAATTCTTCCACTTGTTGATCTTTGCTTTTGAAGCTTCGTAACCCATTTACACAAAGTGATCGATTGCCTTGCGTTACATCAGTTTAAAGAGCACTTTCATATCCTCTCAAGTTGTTTGAAACTTGAATGCGTGCTCCTCAGGAAAAAAAATGTGAGTGCTGGAAAACCGACACTGTTGCTTGAAGAAACTTTGACTTGAGCACTTTGAGACTGGAAAAGTGCTTAGTGGAGCAAAAGAAGGTGTGATGGCTCACGGCTTCAAGAGGAATGTCACTGCTGGGAAGTGGGTTGTGTAATAACACTGAAAAGAGAACTACAGACCAGCAACTACCAGAATGCTTTGCAACCTTTTCCTGTTCACCAGACAGACTGGACTGGTTTGAGGAGGGAGCGTATGGAAAATAAGGAAGTACTTTTATACAGAGCGGAAGAATTTATCTGGGGGAGATTTGCATAAATCACATAGCATGGATGGATTAAAAAAACACAGTCAGAAACAGATACTGTGCTTTCAGTTTTACAGTTCTAGGTTTTTTTAGTATCAGTGAAATAGTCTTTGAAGATTATGGCTCATGAAAACAAGGGAACATCCTAAACCTGTATGAACAGTCGGTACTTAAAATGAATGCATGCTTCTGCAATGGATCGACAAAAAGCCTACGTGCCAGTGCCAATATTTATACCTGTGCAGGTTGCACAGGTATAAAGGGCAGTGTGTAGGGCTTCAGAAAGGTTTGTAGTTGGGATGTACCTAGATCTAACAGCGAAGTGTATGTCTGCCAGTGCTTGATCAGCAGGTTGTATGCTTTACCAAGAGAATAAAGTGGGGAGGATTAGATGCAATCAAAAAGTACACAATAAGTTGAAACTGGCCAAAAACGAACTGTCAGGATTTTCTTTTCCCAACTAAGGTTAAATTTACCTGCTCTTCGGATCATCGTGGTGGGAGGACCATGTAGCTAACTTGGCGTGACTTCTTTGTCAGATTGACTAAACATCAGATATTTTGACTTTGAAGTGAAGGGTCACAACAATAATAATAAAAAAAATTATGAAAAATGATCATGCATACAATAATTGCATTACTTTGGCAATGTTATTGGGAAAGTTTTTGTATAAACTGAGCAAAACGAACTTGGGGTGAAGTTTTTTTTTTTTTAACTGTTTGACTCTCAATTTTCCTTGTGACTAGGACCCAGCAGATGACTGGACAGAGCACATTAGCTCCTCTGGGAAGAAGTACTACTACAACTGTAGAACTGAGGTCTCCCAGTGGGAAAAGCCCAAGGACCTGCTGGAGAGGCAAGGCTCACTTTATTCAAGTCTGTTGGCTTTTTAACCTGAGACAGTGACTGAGGTTGTTGTTCTCATGCAGAGTCACACATGACGGCTTTAGCACCACAATGCTATCAGAATATCATTAGCTTAAGGCACAGACTCATACCGCAGCCCACGTCCTTAACATCATCGCTGTTGCTTTACAAAACCTGTTTGCTTTGCTTCAGGGAACAACGGCAGAAAGACTCAGTCAAGATGGCAGCAAACAGTTTTCCCAGGGACATGGACTACAGACAAGAGGCCTTGCAGGACAAAGCCACAACAAGTACGACTTGCCAATAAAATCTTGTTCATGTGTATATAGTTATGCTTCAGAATATAGCGTGAATTCATTCTGTGTTCATCACTCTGCTCGTCTCCACAGAAATCGCATCAGTGGATCAGTCCACAGCAGCCAATTGCGGCCATTCCTCCTCTTCCTCTCAGAGCCTGACCCCTGCTGCCGCCGGTATAGGTTCCACCCCTTCCAGCATGTCGTCCTCTTCTTCGTCCTCTAGCGTTCAGGCGCCTCCGTCTGCCCAGTTGCCCTCGCCGGCGCTGCTCCAGGACCCGGCACTCCTGCACCAGCTCCTCCCGGCGCTGCAAGCAACTTTGCAGATGAACAACGGCAGCATGGACGTGGCCAAGCTGAACGAGGGTGAGGATGAGGGCGCGGTTTACACTGCTTACTGTTCTAGTGTCTTATTCAGCACAGAGGCGCACAGTTGGTTCTCAGAGTTATATTATGGGTTGTTTGCAACTTCATAGTTGTTTAGCTAAGAAAAAAAAGGGGGGGCGTCCTGTTTGGAAAGCTTGCTTTTACACACAGGTATTCCTGCGTACACAGCAAAATATGTCATCTTTCAAAACAACATCTTGTTTGTTTTTGCTTTTTGTAACCCCCACCCCCAAGAAGCACATGTGTTCCGGCATAAAAAGGAACATGCCGTGCTCCTGCCTTGAGGCATGACTTCCAAAAAGAGTCAGGATGAGTGCGCGGGCTAAGTTTATGAGAACCAGCAGAATTTGAAGATGCGTGGCAAAACAAGCTAGCAGTTCGGCTACATTTAGGCTTCGTTCATGTTAGCTTCCTTCTGTCTGTTGATATGAACTTAGTTGGTGCACTGTGGTTATAAAGAAGCTTGTCGGACAGGTAAGAGCTGGATTTTTACCCTCTAAGATTTTGCGTCAGACAGCAAAGAGGCCACAGTGTTATCGACCCTTTTGGTGATAGAAAAAAAAAATTAGAATCTGTGTTTGATTGTCTTTTTTGTTTTTTACAAGTGTTTCCCTCGCACTGTTGCACTAACTCGATTCTTATTTCAACTGAGTTTTCTGACTTCTAATGTTTATGCACTCACCTGTTGTGTGTTCTTGCTCACTCACGTGTGTGTGTGTGTGTGTGTGTGTGTGTGTGTGTGTGTGTGTGTGTGTGTGTGTGTGTGTGTACACACACGTCCCTCTTTCCTCCCTCCAGTATTGGCAGCTGCTGTCACCCAAGCTTCCTTGCAGTCTGTGCTTCATAAGCTCCTCACTGCTGGACCTGCTTTCAACGTCACTGCTCTGCTCTCAGCTGCTCAGCACTCCAACCAAGGTACGACCTCTTTGCTGTTTTTCACCATCTGCTGTCACATACTGATTTTCATCTTCTTTGGAAGGTTTCTGCTCTCTGTGTCCTTGTTTTACTGTGTGTATAACTTTAGGGTTTTTTTTAGATTGACTACAGCTATGTGGGGGGAAAAGAAGCACAAGACATGGTCCCATGTTCTGGGATAAAGGATGTTTTATATGCTGTTGTATTCCCTCTTCAAGCCTTTTTACCTTTTTAACTGTTTGCTGTTAGTCCTAAAAAAACCTGGTCTAATATCAGTGCTCATTTTCCTCCTTCACACTCTGTACAATGATACGTGCAACCTGACAAATCCCCTATTCTTCCACGGCGATCTTATGTTTTCCTGTTTTCAGCCCAGCACTCGAGTCAGTCGCCGGTCTCTCTGACGTCCGACACATCATCGCCGCGGCCGTACGTCTCACCACGGAACGGCACACCACAGAGCAACCAGAAGTCTCATTTGGGTGTGCATCCTGGCAGCGTCTCATCCTCGCAAACCAGGGTGAGCCTTTGAAGCTAAAGTAACAGAGCAGAGACACTGTGTTTATGACTGCACTCCTCTAGACCATCTTCTCTGTGTGGGTTTTCGTATCCGTGTCTTGTTTTTATTCATGTTTCTCCTCATCGTCATCTGTTTTTCCCTCTTCAGGGCAGCATGTCTTCTGGGAAGCCAGGCTCAGCTTCCTTGTCCCAGACAGCAGAAAAGCGGCCAGAAGACCCCAGGACTCTGCAGCAGAGAAGGTAACTTTCAGGAAGGAATTATTTAAAATCACTTCATCACAGCATAGATTGGTGGAGGCAAAGCAGATGAATAGTAGGGGGGGGGGGGTCAAGAGCTACAAGGACAACTGGCCTGAATTGCAAAAACATGCTTTACAAAATACAGCAACATGTCTTCCAGATAGTGTTTATGGGAACGGTTTATTTTTGAGAAAGGGTTTGCAGCAAGGTCTGTGTGTTATTTGAGAGTAGTCATTTTGGGGACACTCAGCTCCCAATGATGCAGTTCCCCGAACAACCGGAAATGTTGGTGAGGCTTATTATTCATCCATATTTCCCCATTCATAGGTTAGACGGTGAGATTATAGACTGATCTGTGTAACAGTAATCAGCTAGAACATCAGAACAACTGCAGCAGGATTTTATTAACACGGTCTCCACCTGCGTGTCTTCCTCCAGCAGCCAGGACATGTTGTGCACAGGATCAAACGCATCTGGTGCCTTGTTGCCTCACGCTCCGTCCAGCAGTGCGAGCCACTCAGACACCCCTGGCTCCTTCACTCCCAGCCTGTCAGCTCATTTCGATGAAAACCTCATCAGACATATCCAAGGGTGGCCTTCAGAGAACACAGAGAAACAGGTATAGTCCTCCAGAAGACAGGTTCACATTTTATAAGGAACAATGTAGAGCTTTGAATTCCATTTTTCGATAGTGAAATTGGCTCTTGAGTGACTTTCAGTAGACTTTGTCGTGAGTGGGCCTGTATAATATATGGATATATCCTCAGTTTTATTACTGCTCATTGTGTTGATGTTTATATGGACAAACTGAGACTGCAGAAAAAATGATGATGGAGTAAAGAGCTTGTGCTGTGAAATGTTTTCACTGTCACTTCTGGTTGTGCTACTCTGTCATCTTTTCTGCTCCCCGTGTTGGAGTTTTATTTTATGCTGAACTCTCTCTCTCTCTCTCTTACACACACGCACGCACGCACGCACGCACGCACACACACACACACACACACACACACACACACTGTGTGTGTTCAAAGATGCTGTTCTCCATCGCATCTATGATAGCTCTTTGTTACACGAAAGCTGGCGTTTTTCATGTTTTTGTTTTTTGTTGACAAAATGCGCTTCTCCCTTTCCACCAGGCGGCTCGGTTGCGTGAAGACATCCACAACATGGGCAGCTTGTACATGTCTGAAATCTGCACAGAGATGAAAAATCTTCGGTCTCTGGTCAGAGTGTGTGAAATCCAGGCCACACTGAGGGAGCAGAGGTGAGGCAAATGGCTACATTTGCATAGACTCGGCTGTTAACACACATGCATTTTGATTTACATTTTCTTTTTTTCGCAACTGCAGAATCTTGTTCCTGAGGCAACAGAGCAAAGAGCTGGACAAGCTGAAGAACCAGAACTCCTACATGGTGTGAGGACCTGACCCGAGAGGAACAGGCTTGGATGGTCCGATTGAGACAATTAGAGAGGGAGGAATAGACACGGACAGCGAGCTGCTACAGTTTATTCCTCCTGCAAGAGCGACTGTTAGAAGTCAGTAACTGACAGTGAAGCTCCGTCATCCTGAACATGTCTTTTCTTTTTAATATATATATATATATTTTTTTCTTTTCTCCATTGTCCACTACATAAATTGCTCAAACCGACTGTTCGCATGTCGGAACAGCTAAAAAAAAGTGGACAACGGGACCTTTTTTTGGACAGCACCTTTTGGACCACGAATCTTGGATTGTGTGTGTTGTATTGGGTTAACTTGTTTTCTGGTGTGTTTTGATGTGTAGTGGTCAGGAAGAGAGTCAAAATGAACTAAGACAAACCCTCTTGTGATTGGTGTGACACTTCTGTGGGTGGGGGGGAGAGCGATCGGGTCCCCTTCCCAAACTTCTGAAATGAACTTTGTCATGCACTGCGATGTGTGGCTTCAGTGGCAGTGATGTTACTGTTATTTTTCTTTTTTTTTTTTTTCTTCACCAATCGGTGGGTTTGCCAACCCATTTTGTCTTAAAGCTGGTTTGTTTTACATGTCACGAGATTCACTGAGATCTTTGGCCAGACCGAAATGACAGATGTTTTTTGTCCCAAATGATGGGATTGTTCCATTGATGCAGAGTCACTTGGAAGACATGGCTAGTTGTGTAAAAAGCACTTTGAAAGCTGTTTTGATGAAGCTTATGTTATTGGACCTAGGTTGGCCACAAGTACATCTGAGGTTGTTTTCCATTGGTAGCCCTGCTGGCAGTTTTCTTCCTTCTTTTCTTTTTAAATTGTAAAATTGTCAATATTTTGTTTCTGTTCCAAGTCAAATTGGGGACATGTTCATTCCTTACAAGCAGCTTAGCAGGAGGTTGCATAAAAGAATAGAAAAGTGACTGAATTTACAGTCCCTTAAAGCTAAATTATTATTGTGCTGGAGTTATTACATCCTTGTAGTTGTAACGGAAAAGCTTGACAAAGGAATTATTATTTTTTTTCTGTAAGAAACTCATGTTTTGGTTTTGTTTGTTGCTGCAGCCTTTTTATCGACTGACTCTAGACAGGTGTGGTTACTTTTTGCGAATGGTTCATTCGCAATGAGACGGCATACTTTTATATGGCCATCAGATTAAAACTGCAGTCTTACACTCCAACAGTTTAAAAAAAAAAAGTTCCTTTGTTTCCTGGTTGTTGTTTTTTCTGTGACACGGAATAGTTCCCACAAGATCGGATGTGCACAATTTTTGGGGTTTCGGGGTGGGGTCAGATTTTTTGGGGGGGCTTTGTATTCCATTAAATATGTGAATAAAATATTATGCCACACCCTTTGCTTGACTTTCACTGACATCTCAAGCATGCCAACAGAATATCTTCAGTATCACTTTGTAAGCAGTTATCAGACTATTGCCTGTTTGAGTACAGCTGTTGACCACCAGATGGTGACAGTGAGCAATGTTACCTTTAAACCTAATCCTGCCCATGTGATCGTTTCTTGCTGGAATCCGTCATGTTAAAAGAGAAGAGGACTTGGAAATTTTGAAATACCTGGCCTGTATTACGTTTCTGTTCCCATACCGGGGCCAGTGTCGCCCCACCAAACTTGCTGCTTGGTCTCTCCCAGAACCCTTAACTAGTAACCTTTAAGAGCTTCCTTTGTCTGAAGCTGGATTTTTGCTTCAAGAATTGAAACATTTCCTCATTTTCTTCCATCGTAATCTTTGCTTGTGTTGTGTTCCCCATGCACACAGCTACCACATGCTCAGAACACCAAAACCTAAAGAGTGTTTTCATGCTTTCACCAAGTATCTCATGCACTCTATATAGAGTATTGGGCCATCCAGTCTTCATCTTTGAATTTCAGTCCCACTTCCAGAGGTGTCCAACTAGCCATGCAGTCTGCCTTTACAAACATTGGTAAGAAATGGGTCTTTTCAAAGAGCTCCGGTAATGTAATAGGATCCTTTAATTACAACAAATCAACTGGTGAGATGTCTTCCCTCTTAGATAATCTATGATCCGCTGTAAGTGGTGTCATTGCAAAGTGGAAGAGTTTAGGAACTATAGAAACTCAGCCACAAAGAGACAGACCATGTAAAACTTCAGAGTGAGGTCACATGCTACACTCTGCTGACTCGATAACTGCAAAGCTGCAAAGCCCCTCCAGCATTAACATCAGCACACAAAAGCCGTGTGCTGGGGTTTCAAAGAATGGGTTTCCCTTATGGAGCAGCTCCTGTAGGTGTAATGTGTAGGTGACCCAGTACTTTTGTCCATGTAGTATAGTTCATATATAAAAAATCAGATTTATTTTCATTTAGAGACTGAAGCATTCACAGCAGCTATACGAGTGCAGAGAAATCCAAATTATTCCTTTAATTATGTCTTCATCCTAATCTGATCATGCTGATCAGCTTTACTGTTCAGATGTAGGAACACATTCTTATAGTTTCGCAGTGGTCAGCACTGGCCCCTTTGAGGTTTCCTATCTTTTTTATACACTCCTGGTCTGCTCATTGTGCATTCAGGATTTCCACTCGATTTCATTTATTACCATTTAGTCAGTACAAAGCTCGGCCTGCACCCGAGCCTTTTTCTAGCTGATACACCAGCAGCTAAATGTGCAGAGATCACCACATTTATCTGCTGCACGGGTTCCATTTGTTCTCATATACTACATGCTGCTGTCAGCGCACAGAGGGCATTGCTCTCATTACCAGTGATGCAACATCTTTTTTTTTCTGTTACACTTAATCACAAGCTTATTAAACATGATTAAATATTGTTGTTTCAGTACATGGTCTATGGCTCAGAGTGGCTCGAGACAGAAATAAAGTTTTTTAAAATTTTAAATCTTACAGAGTCTGTCCATCCATCCCATTCAACTCTTCCAGAAGAACAAGACTGCAGTGTGTCTTGGTTGAAATAAATCCTGACCTGTGTGCCGTTTCATTGAGTTAGTAGTGAAGCCTGTGGCTTCTAAACCACTGACATCAAGTTACCATCATGGCTATTATAATGATCTGTTCCTCCCTCTTTTTCCCCTCATCACTGTTTGGTTCTTGTGTTTCTTTGTCAGTTATATGAACTCACCTCTCATACATTATTTAAGGATCACACTCCTGATTTTCATCTCCTCCTGGGACAGATTCTATGTTATAACTCACCCTTCCTTTCTCATCTTTGTTCAGTATCTTAATTTGTCCTAAGTTGGAAGCTTAATGACTAATCTGGGTTTTGTTTGCTGCGCTGAGTAAACAGTGTGTGGACATGACCCCCCAACATGAACACATCTCATTTAAAGCAAAATTAAACCCGCAGTGATACCTTGATGGCTGCATTTTTTTATGGATCCTGCCCAAATGCCCATGATGGCAAACCTTTACCTCTGAACCTCCTGGTATGATACTGGTATTAGTTCTATTGTCATGCATCTTCCTTCTACTTTTCTAGTTTTTCCAGGAAAAACAGACAGATATGGTAAGCCAACATCAACACCTGTTGATTACATATATCTTAATAAATTTACTATGAGAACCTGTTCAAATGTCCTGCAGGAAAAAACAGTTGTTGACCCACATGGCCAACTGCCATACTTCACTAGAATATACAAAACAACTCCAGTTTAGTAATTTATCAAAAAACATGTGTTTGCATCATACAACATGAAATCGATCAGGGATCTGAATGACAATAATTAATGGGATCATAAATTCATTAATGATCTGTAGGTGTAGACGTATGTGTACAAAGGCTAATTTTTAGCATCACTCCTATAAGTCTACAACACCTTCTGTTACCTAATGCAAAACTATGATAGTTAAAACTGGCTACGTTTGGATATGAGCAAAGCTCAGAACTGGTGATCAAAGAAGAAAAGACGTTTGGCTCGTTGGGTGTCTGAGGCATCGGCCTTGGTGGGTTCTCTGAAAATGCTGTCGAAAAAACAACTTCCTTTTGTATCCTAAAGAATTTCTGTCTCATTTCAGAACCCAGAGAAATAAAACCATAGTGGAAGTGGCTTAAACATGCATTTTAACTGTAGGCCACCAGATGGCGATAGCTCTTGGTGCAAAAAGACTTCCGGTCCTAGAAAAGTCTATGGGAGAACGGCTTTCTGTCTTGACCTCTGTAAACACTTTTCTAGTGAGTTAATGGACTCAGTCACTCATTCTGGCTCATATTGAATAAAAAAACTGAGTCACTTGGTGATTATATGTTTCAAAAGCTGCTCATTGGCTAACGACTTGTCAATCATTAGTCATTAGACAATAAACAAGTGCTTTAAAAAAAAATCCAAGATACAGTTAGGTGAATACTCATCTCGAGGCTTCAAAGCGACGCTTCAGGATGCTGGAATAACTCACTGGATTGAGGCAACCATAGATCGTAAGGTTGTCGCAAAGGCCTGGGTTTGAATCGGGTGTCCCACAACTTTGGATGTCATCACAGCAGCCACAGCAATATTTTACGCGGTCTATGTTATGTTGTTGTTTGGATGAATTATTATAAATAATCTCAGAAATCATTTTTTGATTAAAAAGATGGCCTTTAAAGCAAACACACACTTTTCTAAATGACCTACAACATTTGTCAGGGTTTCTCTAGTTCGGCCTCTATGCTTTGATCTTCTTCTGCTGGCTCTTCAATTAACTGAGCATCCTCCTCTGCTTTCAAAGTCACTTCCATTGTTTCATCTTCCTGGGTTATACTTGTCTTTGTAGTAGCAACAACATCATTTTTTTTCAGTTTAATTACAGTACAATGGTCTGATCACGAGATTGTTGCTTCCCCCCCCCCATTTTATTGTATTTTGTGTGTGTATAACATGCTACTGAGGCAGGAAAGCGCAGTCTCTTTTTATTTTTCACCTTTGTTAGAACTTGTTGACTTATACTGTAACACGGATGAACTGTTTTTACACTGTCAGCAGCAATTTAAAGTTTTGCCAGCGGTACTCTTGACAAGATATTGTCCTTTTTGCCCATGAGGCAGCTTAGAAACATTGCACTTTATATCACTTCTATAACCCAGGTAGGCTTGATGGCTCTCACCGCACACAACCAGTATGTCCCCACACTATGTCATTGATAGATCGAGTCACTGCTGCCTTCGATCCTTTAGTATTCACTTCATACAGTGCAGGTTAAAGATCATCTTCATCTACTCTCACCTTCTCTGCGGTAAGTTTGTTCTCTCCGGGGTACTTTTGTAGCATCTTCTCCTCACGCGCTTCACTTCAATCAGCGGCCCATCAGTCAGGGTGATTTTTTAAGACTCTCTGCAGTCCCTGTGTCCTAGCCCCCTTTCACCAGCACCGTCCTTAGGGGACACGGGTAATTGTCCTGATTACCTGTCATACTATATTTATTGCTGTCACACATTTATTGATGGGTCCCCCTGATCCAAGTGAGCCAGATGCAGGCTCTGTCATTAGCCCTGTTTCTCTGTTTATAGCACCTTCCCTCCAATCTTCAGTTAACCCTGTTCCCTCACACCCCCAGCATTACACCCAACCCCCCCTCTTCTTATCTCACCCCCTAACATTATTCCTCATTTCGCTCATTTTTTTCCTTTTTTTTGCAGTCACCCACACCCTCTCTCCATCTGTCCTTGTCATCCTCCCCACACTTCCACTGGCCATTTACCCCTCCTCTCCCATCGTCACAGCCAGAGGGCTTTCACTAAAGTCGCTGATCTCGCCTCACACCGAACCTAGCATCGGGGGGTGGGGGATGTCGGCTTTGGTCGACTTTGTAAAACTTTTGATAAACGAGAGAGCTAGCCAGGGCCTTGTAAAGTCGACGTTATATAGAATGTCATTGAGGCCTGTGAGTTGAGACTGGGACATGCAACATTAGGGAGGCGGCTAAATGTGCCTTGAGCATCTTGGTGAACACTGCATGTTTGACTGTCATTTCTACATTATAATGGAAACCGTCGTGGATTGATGGGCGCGACGTGGGGGCTGGAAGTCCTTTTGTCAAACAGTGCCATTGTGAGCAATAAATTAAATCTTGTGATTTAATATTATAGGCCCTCTGGGAGCATGCAATCCACATTAGCTATGATATATAACTGAGGCAACTGCAACAAATCTCATGATTTGTTTTCTGGAGTAGCATCAGCCCTCGTGGTCTTGTTTGTACATAGTGAAGGATAGTGCCACTGATAAAGCCCAGAAGACATTTTTTACTTAGTCAGCTTAATTTGATCAATAGTTTACTTAAAGTGCAGATAACAGACATTTCTCAAGATTTTTGAGGGTGATGATGAATAACTGAAATGGTTGGGGCTCGATTGGAATACTGAGGATTTGGTAGTCTTTGTGGTTATTACCTAATGTGGCAATCAAGTCTGTGATTCTACACCCACACAGTCATAGCTGGTTTATTTCATTACTTCTTCAGGTAGCAAGAAATCAAATAGCACTCTGCAGATGTCTGGCATTTACTCAACTGATAGATCATCGACCAGCAACTCCTTTGGTAACTGAACCATTACAACAGTCAGTAGTAACAGACTGGAAATCTTTGGGATTTCTAACTTCTGAATACGATATAAAAATTATGCCCAAGTTGGGCTGAGTCACGTTTAGCATGCTAAGAGAGATATTACAGGTTTCCTTCTTCCCAGGAATGTTTTCCTTTCCTTTGGGATCCTGAGGTACCCCCAGGCCTTACAAGAAAATATAATTTGTCTAGTGATATCTGCATCTACCTCAGGGTCACCTCCTCCTGGTCATGCCTGGATAACCTTGAAGGAGAGGGGCATCCTAATCATGCCTGAACCACCTCAGGTATCTTCTTTCAACATCTAGAACTCCAATAATAACAATAATAAAAATAATAACTAACTAGAAAAAAGCATTTTCTAGCAAAAAGTGGAAATGTGAATGCTGAAAGCTAAAATGTTTTACCTGCAACGTCTTTGGCCTAGAAAAGGCTGAAATAATCGTATAGATTACAATATAAAATTATTAAATATAGATTAAAATATAAAAACTGTTTAAGCAAGGATGTCAAACTCATTTTACATCATGGTCCACATATAATGTATATTCACCATACATTCACTGGTCTTAAGTGAAGACCAGTGAATCTCCTCTTGTTGTCAGTGGGAACAAGTACAACTACACATTGAATCGCTCAGATTTCTGGATAGAAAAAATAGCAATTGCAGACTTTGGCCTTCACAGGCGGGGCCAGTGTATTCTTGGTCAGTGGACACTGACTCCTGGTCGAGGGCCAAAGCCTTCAGTTTTCTCAGCACGGTCTCCACTTCCTCAGACACTGAGCAGGACTTTTCAGGGATTTTGTAACAGGAAATAGGAATGTTTCTTCAAAGTTTTTGTCAAAATAAGATATTTAGAAATTCAGACTATGAACTCTGACAGTCATGTGTAATCGTGAACAAAAGGCAGTGAAATGACTGAAGGTTCCTCCCTGTAGTTGGCTTATAAATACAGATTTCCTGTCATGTATGATCAGTCTGTGGACCCTCAGCATGCAGACTGCATTTCTATGAGGTCATAATGTAATAGACAAATATTCTGCAGAAATATGTTTTTAATTTAATTGAATGAAATTTATTTTAGCAAAATACCTGTGTGGTAGTCACTTCAACTTTCTTACAATACCGTGACTTTTTCTGATTACAAAAAAATTGCCAAAAAGATTATCAAGGTCGAAGATTTTCAGCAAATTACAAGTATTTTCAATCAGTGTCCAGCTACTTTGAGTTATTTGTTCGGTTTTTTCAAGTACAAGTATTCATACTTATTTCACACTTTTTTTAAGAGGGAAAAATCCTTAATTTAGTGGTGTTGTACTCTAGTCCAAAGCTAGGATAGAGTACTGCTAACCTTACAATCTCCAGTACCATTGGACAAGAGTGTAGATAGGACCAACAAGAATGTAACTGAATACATTTACGCTACGCGACATGACTTCTTCAATGTTACCTCTGCTGTTGCAGGATGGAGTCAGAATCTGTCCTGTGGTGTCGGAAATTGTGTTAAGTATTTTCCTGGCTTCACTGCATCACAATGAAACATGGTCACAAAACTCTTGGAGCCCAGCAGGATGGATGCACTCTCAAGCACTCAGATTAAAGGCATACAAGAGTACCACGAGATGTCAAACTGGGATCTCAGGTCGGTGATGTGCAGCAACTTTCACAGAAAGACAGACAGACGATGTCCCTCGCCTGTTGTATTAATCCAGATCTAAGGTTTAACCACAAAGGGCGTCCTTAAACAACCAGAAAAACAAGCTGCTGGCCCTCAGCTTGACAAGCACCAACCACTGTTAATTGAGCATGGAAGTGCCCATGAAATGGAGACACGCTGTAGTTTTCAATGGCATCAAAGGCAAGCGTACTTTTTTAACCTTAATTACCACAACTGAGTACCAAAGATAGACTTTTTGCACATCATAGCACTTAAACTGTGCTGAGTACCCTGGATGTGTAAATAGGCCACTAAATGCTCACAGAGTTGTGATTTCGTTGTAAAAGTTTTCTGCCGTGGACTTGCCATAAAATCTTTTGCCTAATTATTCTTTCTGTTATAAGCAGGCGTTTTAATTCACTCACATTTTGTGCTGTTCTGTAAATTGTCACGTATATAAATCATATATAACTTACCCAAAAAATACAGTTTTAGCTGACTCATCCCTGTGTTACCCACAGTGCCATAAAATCTTTTACCAACAGAAACTTTGTTTCATGAACTATTCGAATCACAACTCATTGTCTCATTGGCAGTGAAGCACACTCTCAGAGTTACAATTGCCTTTTTGCCAGTCCCTGTATGCATTTTTTATTTGTTTTCATTTGTTTGCCAGACTAATCTCTGTTTTTCAGCCTGGGGACTCTTGATCAGTCTGTCTAAACATTGACGCTTCATCTCTTAAATTACTTACAAAGAGAATGCATAAAAAGAAAAACATCCAGTTTGTTTTAAAAGACCTGAATACCTTTTTGCCCCAAACCAAAGGTGCAAAAAATCATTATGTTATGTACCTAGGCATACATCCTAGGAATATAGTTTGTGTAGAATTTATAGTTGTAAGACATATTTGCAAAGGAATATCTAGAAAATAAGTTAACATGATGTGTACCTGATTATATATACGTTCACTTCTGTCCTCATGCTAGACAGAAAATTCACACAGTCCATAAATCTACACAGGTGCACAGTTAAAGCGGATATAGAAAGTCTACACACCAACCACTGTTAAATTAAACATTTACTTTCAGCTTCAATACAATCCAACATAAAACTGAAATCTTTTTTTAGGGAAAACTAAAAACTTAACAATGTAGAGATCTTTAAACGAATACCTTAGGCGAAGCACCATTTCATTTGATTACAGCCCCGAGTCTATCAACGCGGCACATCTTGACTCACTCTTCTTGCATAAATGCTCCTAATCTGTCACAATGTGGATGTGTTTCCTGTGCACTGCCCCCCGTCAGGTGACCCGGCAGATTTTCAGTTGTACAGTTGTGGTTGTGGTGTTGAAAGTATTTCTCTCCAGCTTCACTAACGTCCCAGTTTCAACAGGAGAAAAACAGCCACAAAGCGTGATGCTTTGCTTCTCTGTGATATCCACAGCATCAGTGTTGACTTGTGGTGCAGTGATGTTGTGTATCTAAACAGACCCTTTTGAATTATTTGCAAAGCGTTTAACTTGGGTCTCATTAGATCACATTTTCCCACATGCTTCTTGAGAACTGGTGTATATTGTTGCAAAACTTCGCTGGGCTTGAATGTTTTTCTTTATAGGAAAAGTTTCTGTTTTGCGTCCCAGCCCAGAAAAGTTCAAAATATGGGAGATGTAGTACACAACCAGTTCTTTGTACCGTTCTCCTGACTGATTTCTTTAACAGTGACTTCCCGTTGATAGTTTCTAAGCTTTTTGCAAACCATAGATTTTAAAGTAAAAATCAACTAAGTAAATGCGAGGAGTCCTATTAGAACAGCTGCTCTTTATTGGCTTTTGGAGTCACTTTAACTGGTGGCAGGTGTGTAATGACTACAATTTAACCCAGATTTTAATGTGTTTTCATGTCAGTTTTGAACAGAAGTACACCCCCAGCTATAAAAGGGTGTGGACGCCCAAACCAGCTCATTTCAGCTTTTCAGATTTTACCCCCTTAAAATATTTCATTTTCTTTTTCAGTGTAAATGCGTAGATTATAGATCACATTCTGAACTGATCTATCTTGGTCTCATTTTTTTACATTACAAAAACGTAAAATTCTAACAGTGCTTTGCAGGTTTTTTAAATCCATTAAATGTGTTAAAGGTAGAAGAAAAGGAAGCCTTTTTATGAGAATGAAGGTGTAATTATACACTCTCACCACAGGAGGGTGCTGTTAGACCCACTGATGTGGTCATCAACTCCTCTTGGCCTCTGATACAAACATAAGCGTACAAAACATTATAAATTAGTGTCCAACCAAAAGAGGATTTTTTATTTAAACGTCGTAATAAAGTACAGAGAAGCCAAAGCTTACTTTATTAGAATTTTGTGGATTTGCACAAATGAGGATCACTAAAGGGAATGAAAGGAAGGTGGTTTGATGTGAAACCAGACAAAGCTGACCAGTGATGTTAGCAAGTCAGGTGATCTCAGAAGGTGAGGTGGTTGTGAATCACACCCATTAAATCCTGACTCACGATGGAGCATTCATTGCTTGGGCTCTAAGAAGGCAGTCCATGAAAACGTACCAAAAAAGGTGTTAAATACATTAGTGAAACAACCAACAGCAGCTATCAGTGCCTCACTAAAAAGAAAAAAAAAATACTTTTAGGTTTCTGAGGTGCTATTCAGTTGACTCGATCGCCTTAATACTTTGTTCGTTCTTCTTTGCACTGTTTTGTTGCTATTTGAGTGGTTGTTGCAAACGAGAAGGCGCCAGTCCCTGTGGTCTTGTGTGCAATACTGCTACAGTAAATGGGGTAAGTCACATTTGTGCAGTAGCAATGTAGAGTAGGTGTATTGGCTTGTTAGAGCTGTGTGGGTTAGAAAGATAGCATTGCAATTAATACTGTATTCATGTGACCCAGATGGATAGGTTTGGCTAACATATGTAATGATATTCCTCCTCTTCATTGTTTTTGTGGCTTTAACAGTGGTTTGTATTGATATAAAGACAGTGCAATAATAGATCAGAGGGGAATTTCAACTCTTTTACTTGTTTCTTGCATAGTGTGCTGCTCGTTTCAGCAGCAACTTTTGGTTGTGGGTACACTGACGGTTTTCTGTCACTCTGATTCATACAGAAGACTTTGGATCAGCTGTTTACACAGAATGTGATTTAATACAGTCTGGTGTTTACAAGTGCCAAAGCACTCAATCGCAACAGTGTGACATGCCCAGCAGATATGAATATTTCCACTTCCTCAACTCCTGTCTTATCTTTTTGCCGTGTGTTTGATCAGCTCCCTATAGATGAATCTCTGTCATCTTTTCAGCAGTTGCTGATATCGTGCTGCTTTTAATTCCTAAAGAGTATTAAAAAAAAGCCTCTCACAGCGAGCCAGTTCAGCCTGAAAGTTTAATTTTATATTAGGAAAGGACAGATGTGTACACCCCTCTTTGCACTAACTCTATGTCAAAATAAGGGAATGCAGCTAGAAATTAATCAGTTTAAATAATTTACATGGTTGAATCTTTCTTCTAATTGGTTTATGAAAAGGTTTATTCCATCCCTCAGAAAGTGACTGAAATTTTGATTTATCTGGGCGTTTTTATTATGATTGGGCTTTTAAACCGATTATAGTTAAAATAGAAGGCTCCATGTAATCGTGGTGGATGACTAGATCCCCCTGGCATGTAATCTAATAATTGTATAGCATCAAAATACGAACCAAGTGTAGGAAACGCATTTCCGTGTGTTTATGTGAGTCACAACAGTGCGTGCCCACAGAGTTGGGCATTTAATTGAGGACTAGGGCTGGTTTCTATGTGGTCAAAGAGAGGTTAGAGGACTTGAGTGCAACATGGACAGTGCAATTAATGATGGGCGAGATCTGGCATTTTCCTAACCTTTCAAGTGGCTGTTACAATAAGGGCGTTTGTATTTTGTTTTCAATACTTTCACTCTACTGTGTCGTCACTAAAAGTTCTGGAATTAGAGTGTGAGAGGTTAGGCGTGTTTCGAAGAACTTCTATCCCAAGTAGGGGCCAACAAACTCATGCCTGGTAAAGTAATTTCAATGAGCCCGGAGCAGACAATATTCAGCAGAATTATGTTCATGGAAATGAAAATGGCATCTTAGCCTACAGCTGGACTTTAAATGTTAATGCTCAATAAAAATAAACAGTTGGGAAATCCTCAGTCAGTGTGGTGCACCATTAGATCAGATCAATTATCTTCCAGAGCACAATGGCCAGTCAGACTTACTTGCATACGAAATGTGGTTTCAAATAGTACCTGCTCATGTGCAGCTTAACAAGGCTCCGAGGCTTCGCTTTCACATAGGTTTAAATAAGTGCAAGCTCACGTTTAAAGGGACGAGCAGGGACCACAAACCCAGTGTGACGTCAGAACAAGTAACTAAGAGCCAGAAAGTCAGAAAACACTTACAGCAGGACTTAACCAACATGGGTGCTTTTCATTGCGTTTGACTTCAACGCCTTTTGTATGAGGAAGATTGTAGTTGATGGATTTGTCTTTGTGTAAATTTATTTTGCAAGTTTCGGTAAAAATCATCGTCATGGCACAAATAAATGTCAGTGAGGTGTGTGATGCACAGTCCAATCAGCAGATTTCCTACATCCGTATGTCCTTTTGATTTCCAGCATTAACCTGGATGATTGAAACTTAAGTTTGCCATTTAGTGATTTAAGGGATTTTAGAGAAGCGGTGTCATCATTAAACAAAATGTCTAATCAATACATGGCTTGTTTTAAGGGTCAATCAAAAGTTTTATTATAATTGTGACCTTACTTCACAGCTTCTGTTCAGCTGTGTTCTGCCTTTCACGTTCTCCTTCCAAGTTCCTTTTGATCTCCAGTTTTCACTAGAGAAACGATGGTGATTGGGCACCGACATGTGACTACTCCATTATCCCCTCTCTTTACACTTTCTTGGTTGTAAAAATTAAACATATTTAATGGGAAAAAAACAAACAGCAAACTTGAGGTAGAATACTATCTCTGAAAAGGTAGTGAGCATTAGCGAGCCAGCGGATTGTGTATTCTGCACTGATGATACACTGCAAATGACACTATATACGATACACTTAGATTTAAATTTGTTTGAGATTTGAAAGAAAGAAACAAGGCAGAACAGAAATAAAGGGGTTCAATAAATATCTCTTAAGTTAGTTTTCTTTTTTTTCAAATGGTACTTTCTGATCATTTGACAAAACAAAACAAAATCCTAATGCTTTTAAAATTGTTCTATCAGCAATTTTATTTGTATTAGCATCCAGTCCTGATGCCAAATTACAGGCTTGCCTCGCAATCGTCTGATGAAGCCATTCTGATTCTGAGGGACACTTAGCAGAGCAACAAAACACTTATCACAGCGTGGAGCTACTTCTGCAGAACCGCCTGACATTCGACCTGCTAACTGGATAACACGCATTGCTGAATGGAAATAAAACGTCGAGGCAACTTTAAATTGAAGGAATACTTGCCAGGTCTATTGTTGGAATGGATTTAAAGGAGAAAGGAGAACTGCACCTCTTCAGCTGCCATTGCTTGACTCTGTATGGACATATTATCAATACACTACAAGTAGTCTGCTGGTTTAAATGATTTTTTTGCACTGCAGAGTAAACAAACGTACTCAGTAAAGTAGCAGAGCCAGCATAAAACTTTATCAGACAGGGTTTGATTTTGCAGGAATTAAAGTAGTCACTTGCTAGAACTCTGCATCAGTTTTTTGCCTTGACGGAGTAAAGTAGACATGAAGAGATACTTCAGTTGTTTTTTTGTTTTTTATATGCTAAATTGTGAGTGAGTATGTCTACCATTTAAAGCTCTAATATTTTCCATCAAACAATACATTTTCTTCTGCTTTTTCAGAGCTGGGTTGAGTGGCTTACTGGGCTTAAGCCCGGGGTGTTTTGTCAGAAGCCCGGGGTCTTTTGGAGTGTAATTTTTTCATAGTTAGATGCCTGGCTGACAACTGTATAAAACAAAAAGTACACACAATATTCGAAGCACTAGTGCACACTGTGGGAATTTACGACTGTGCGTGAATCCCCCCTGATATTGGTATGATCCGAGCTCAGGCACTAAGCGACTGAGCGAGGGGGCGGGGCAGCTGCTGCCGCTGTGAGTGCGCTGTTGGAGAAACGGAGCCAGCCATACTAAGGAGAGCTTAAGTTTGACCAGGTACCAAAGCAAATCATTCGTACCGTACAAATAATGTAAATATGACGGTGCATCACGAAAGATTGATATCAAACTGATCACTTGACCAATATTACGTTACTTGCTCTTCAAGTGAATCAACAAATGGCGAAATGAAAAGCCGAACAAATGCTATTTTTTTTAGAGAGTCTTAGCTTACGTGTGTTTATTTCATATTTTCAGTTCTTACCCTCCCCGACTAAATCGGTTTCAGTTATGTACTGAAAATAAGAATGGACATTAGAGGCTTCTTTCAAAGAAAAAACTCAGGTAAATGTTATTTTATATATTATGCTTTGTATGTTTTCAGTATATTTCTATGCAAAACAAGAGGGATTTCAGTACACAGCAGGATATTCACATTTGTAACCAGATATTTACACTTTAGGGAGAAAACATAAAACATTTTTACTGTACAACATCAATTTAGAGTAAACTTTTGTTTTAGATAAATATTGAAATATCTTTTGAATTAGTTAAATGTCAGAATAAAGAGAGACAGAGCTGTCTATTTTTAATCACTTTCATCAAATTTAGGAGTACATGTACACTAAGTTTATTGTTAATTAATAAGAAAACTCCAGACGATTCCATTCTGAGCTGAAGAAGCTTCTGATAGGTTAGTAGAGTCCATGTGAGTAAATTGGTGGCACAGCTGTGGATGCATATAAGGCAAAACACAGAGCCTGTTTCTGTGACATGGGAAAATCAAGAGATGTCAACCAAAACACCAGGAAAAGAACTGTGGAGCTCCATAAGTGTGGCTCAATTTTGAATACAATTTGGTGCCATTTGCAATTAAGAAATACAGATAGTTTCTCTCTTTACTCTTAAAGTTAACAAATATGTTTTTTATATTTATCAATCTAAAAAAATAAACATTTAGTCTGATTTTGAACTGTTGTAGTCCTGTTTTAATTCTGGATCAGTTCTGGGTCTGGTTGAATTGGGGTTTAGTCCTCGTGTCTTGATACAGCCCCGACTTTGTTCTGCCTTGCTGCTTAATTAAAAAACTAGTTTAAGGTGTCCTGCAGATGTGATATATATTTTTCCCTATATGAAGTCATTCTTTTTTGAACAAAACTCAAAACAGAGCCTATTAATCTTTCAGTCATTTCTACCGCCCCCCCCCAAAAAAAAAAAAAAAATCCCACATGCATACTACCCTTTAGGGCTAAGCCCCGGGTGTTTCAAATGTCTGGCTCCGCCTCTGGTCCAGACCTTGCTATCTCCAGCCACCTCCTCCAGCCGAGAGATCTCTCCAGCGTGTTCTGTGTCTGCTCCGGGACCTCCTCCAAGCTGGACATGCCCAGAACACCTCACACAGGAGGTACCAAAGAGGCATTCTAGTCAGATCTCCAAATGACCTCCACTGGTTCCTTTCGATGGGGAGTAGCACCGACTAATGACTAAACTCCTGACCCTATCTCTAAGGGCGAGGCCAGCTACCCTCTAGAGAAAGCTAATTTCTTCCACTTGTATCTGCAACCTCGTTCTTTTGGTCACTACCCATCACTAATCGTTGAGTGTTCATAGTTCACGGCAGGGAAGTAGCTCAATTGGTAAATCGACAGCTCTGTTCTCCCAGAGGTTTTGTAGATTTGGAGGTGCTGATTCTCATTACTCCTGCTTCACACTCGACTCCAAACCACTTCAGTGTGAGCTGGAGGCCACCCCCTGACGAAGCCAACAGAACCACATCATCTGCAAAAAGCAGAGATGAGACTGTGAGGCTACCAATGTAGAAGCCTTCCACCACCTGGCTATGCCTGGAAATACTGTCCAAAAAAGATTATAAACAGAATCAGTGACAAAGGCCGGTCTTTGTCACGGGCAGAGTCCAACACTCACCAGGCACACAGTCCAACTTATTGGTTCATTTTGGTGGATGAAGGGAGGTTGCCCAACCAGTGTGTTTTGTGGACTGGAGAAGGCATTTGACTGTGTCCATCAGGATGTCCTGTGGAGGGTGTTTCAGGTGGATGGAGTCTCTGATCCATTGCTCTGAGCCATTCTGTCCATGTACAACTATTGCAAGAGTTTTGTCTGCATTGCCGGGAATAAGTAGGACTCGATTGTAAAAATGCACTAAAAAAAGCTCCAGTGTGTACTACTACCTCTTCAAATGGCGTCCTAAATTTAAAAAACCTTCTAGAATAAATTTCATTAAACCAATAACTCTTGAGTTAACAATTTGCAATACTCCCTTTACTGCCTGCTTTATCCCAGGTCAGCCTTAGACAAGCGTGAAGCAAAAAGTACGCCCAAATGAGCAACTGCTTTGCAGGTCGCCAGTTTTATTTCCCCATTAGAACAACTAAAAGCGTCATTAATGCTAAGATGACTCAGCTATGAGCAAAGCAAATGTCTTGCACTCCTGAGGAACATCTGGGGAACTTTTATTTAGGATTTTTCCACCCATATTCATTCTAATAAACAAGGCTACTGCAGTCCAGTAACAGTCCAACCTTAATCTGCTCTTTAATTGCAGTTCCCTGTTCCTTTTATACATTTTTCTTTCATTAGAACAATTCCTTAAAGAAATGATACTGAGACGTGTACAGTAAACAGAATCCATTTTGCAAATAGTTTACTATAACTCAGTTTGCTTATAATGCTTGCACAATCCGATTTAATTAATTAATCCAACTCTCAGTATGAGGTCCAAATAGATGTCTTGATGCATGTCAATCATCCAGGTAAGTAAATCCCCAAAAGTTGATTCTGTTTATCTGGACGTAACGTTTTCAGTGGGAGAAATGTTTCATCACCCATCCAAGTGACTTCTTCAGTCTCAGCTGACTGCAGGTTTCCCTAATCTTATAAATGCTGGTGCAAGTGGTGCAATCCATCACTTGGAGTGCCTTAATCATATGGTACAGTCATTAAAAGAATAATGCACCAGCTTAATAACACAAAAAGTTTGAAAAGGGATAAATGAATTGTGAGGATTAAAGAAAGACGCTTTCACAACACCTGACCAGAAACACTCTTGAGGAGATAGCTGTGTCGTTATCAAGCATGGCTGCCAGTGGAACCAGGTCAGTACTGCTTATTGATAATGAGACTGTTGATAGAAGCAGCAGGATGAATTCTGTAGTATACAGGGCTGTACTCTCTGCTGAGATTTAGCCAAATGCTGATCTGAGAGTGCTTCACAGTGCAAATGGATAATGACCCAAAGCATACAACAAAAGCAGCCCAAGATGTTCTTTGCTTTGAGTTTCTCAAAGCAAAGAAGCTCATTGAAAGAATTTTTAAAACAATCCTCATATCTAAAGTCATCTTTCATTGTCCATTTGCTTTTAAGCCTTTCAAAATTGGGCACTATGTCTAAAAATGTCTGAAATTCCTGAAAGGTTATTGCAATAATTCTGTCAAACCACCTGAATTAAATCTGAAAGTTTGCGGCTTCAATCATTTCTTTGATGTGACTGAAGTGCAGATTTTGTTTGATTTAAAATCCACTGAGCTGGTGCGCAGAGGCAAAATAACAAATAACGTGTGCGTTAAAATACTTAAGTTGCTCAGCAAAGCAAAACACAATAAGACAAAGGTATAAGCCAATTTATAGTAAATACAATAAAGTAAAACTGAACATATATTTAAATAAACATCAACAAAGCAAAACAGAGTTTAAAACTGTTAGCTGACAACATTAAGTGGTTTATTATATGTGTAAAGTATAATGGAAATAGAGTGACTTACAGTCTGTTGTTGTGAGAGTATAAAGTTGAAATAAAATTGCAAACAGCTAAACCTCTGCTAGACAGGAGTGTTGTAATTCAAAGAGTTATTGCCTGAGGTATGAAAGCTGTCCTGTCCTTGTAGCAGTGGAGATCAATAAGTCTGTTAGAGAAAGTGCCTTCCCCGCATCACCACTGTTTTTATTTATTAATAAAGGTGTTCTTCATCAGGGACAAACTTCTTCATGCACCAGAGTTTTCTTCTGTGATTAAAAAAAAAAGAAATATGAACCTAATATTGTGAGGCCCCAATTATAAAATCCAAATGCAAAGATTCAAAACTTAAATAAGGAACAATCAGGGCACAACTAACCACAGAACTAGTTATCAGTCAGCTGTCCAGTTACTTTTGCTGCAGTATTTTTTCGCTAAGCTCTTTCAATTGCTTCTTGATTGCTTCATTTGAAATCTATTGCATTGTTGTTCAGTCTGGTATCTGCTGGGATGAACTATTTTTGTCATTCTACACAGTCTCCCATCTTAAAATGTCCAGCTTTATAGGAAATCTTTATAATTTCCATTTGAATTGTACAAAGATTTGCACCCTTAATTATGCGGATGCGGTTGCATTGAGTCTACTCAAAGTACTTGTTTGGTCTACAGTGATGTGAAATGGAAATAAATACATATATTTTTAAGTGAGCTTTAGTATTTGAGACGACTGATCCACCACTGATCATTTAAATACATTTTTTATATATCATAATAAAGTAATATATATAATTTAGAACTTATATTTGTAATTATATAATAATTATATGTGAAAAGTCAAAGTTCAGTGAGACTAGTATCATACACTAACATTAACAAGCTTTTTAGCTCGCTAAAGTTCAAATGACTCTTGGCTCAGGGACTCAGCTCATGGCCTTGAGCCTCAGATACATCAAACACAATTTTCTCAGCAAAAGTAAAATAAAAAGTAAGAAATAAAGTTTTGTCCTCTACTTCTTTCAAACAATGTTATTCACCATTTCTGTAGCTGCTACTGTCATGATTACTCTGTGACAGGAGCAGCGCGTTGTAGCCTAAACTGTCTAGTTTAACAGCCGCTCACTTAAAGCCTTCTTGGTCTTCGCAGGCTTCGACTGACGCAGCCTATGTAGGCAATGTCCCTTGGAGGAAGAATCCCCTGACTTTAGACACACCAACTATAATAAAATTTTAATGATTTTTTTGTTGTTGTTGTTGTTTTTAAGTGAGCTTCTTCTTTGATGTTACAGTACATTACCAATGGGTCTTGCCAACCAAACTAACCACACAGCACTCTGGAAACTCTGCTGCTGTACCCTCTCATCTAAATCTGGTGAAAACAAAAACCAACCAAAGAAAAAGGACAAAACACGAGGCTTCATAGTGGTAATCCACAAACCACTAAGTGGTTGACATCACAGTGGACATCTGCCTTTTATGTACAGTCTGTGGGATGCACAGAAGCAAAGAATACAAGCATGATTTGCACATGACTATAAAAAATACAGCATATTAAAAAACGAAAGAAAGAAAGAAAGAAAAAGTTCTCTGCAGGTGTACTTTAACCTGAAGGAGCTGAAGTGGTGTAATGATAATGGATTATCAAGTGATGTTTGTACTCTCACCGATGTTTGAATGAACTAAATTAAGTATTGATTTCCCCGGAGCCTGGAGCCCAACAAATGTACACGTGTGAACAAGAAGAAGTTGATAGCAGTAGCTTCTTTTAAGGTTAGCTTTCCTTTCCATTTCCCTTCATTTAGCTGATACTTTACTGCTGAACTGAGTTGAAGCTGTGGATGCCAGCTATTTGAAAGCCAACAAAAACATTTGTGTTGTTAGGTCCCTATAATCACTTTACTGACTTGAAAAAAAAAATCATAAATCTCCTTGTGATTTTAGAAGCTGGAGAGTAAAATTAATCTGGCCCCACAACGAAGTCTGGTTTAATTTGGCCTTGATCTCATGTGACGAACACATGAAATTTGATCAGGAGCTCAAGGCAAACGCCGACTAGTATGGTTTTAAATCTACAGTATGGCATCAAAGGGTACAGAGCACACAATCGGTGGGTCAATTGGGTGGCACTTACTCAAGATCCAATCATCTTCTGCCTCAGATGCCAGATCCTGCAGCTTCATGTGTGCATTTGATAGAAGCCCCAATAACAACAAATGGAAATTGGGAACCATAATAGATGCTTTCAATATGTGGACAGCAGGATCCACCCTTACAATTTTTGTGTAATATAGGACCGGCCGCACTGACATACAAACTGAGTATAACCTCATAAAATCTATGGTTAAGTCCCACGATTGTACAACGCTGAAATAACGAGCACGTGCTCCCGGGGAGACTTAGAGCTCATCTCCTCAGCCTCCGGTGCTGAATAACTAAAAAGGGCATCATAGTGAAGAAGGAATGTCTCTGTCTAACTCTCCAACATTTATTATATAGGTGTTTTTTTTTTTAAAAAATTGAAAATCCTGTGCTTGGGTGGTCATGACAATCCCTGTTGTGCTCCGATAATTAGGGACAAATGCAATTGCATGGCAGGATGCTATAAACGAACCAAACTTCAGTGAAGAGAACAACTGAGATAATACATCCACAGTACGAGGTTAGTCGTTAATTTACTGCTGCATGTGCTGGGCTGAAGTTACATCGTAAGGTTTTAAAAACTGAGCTTCAAAACGTGCTGATGAATAGTGGTAATAAAAACTGAGAGCCGGACAGCGATTACAGAATTTTTTTTAGGGGCTTGTTCAGATTAAATAGAACAAAATACAAAGCATTAAAACATGTTAAAAACATAAGAGCCTTAATAAAGGCTGAGTAGTTTGGAAGCATTCATGACTTAAAGACCGGATAGACTGAAGTCTGTTGATTTTGACCAACTTATGCTCACAGAAAGAAAATTTAAAGTGCAAACTCTATGCAACACATCCAGTGTGCAATGCTTTTTGTGTGGTAATATATATTTAATACTATATAATTACTAACTGCTGAATGCTTGTTTGGCATGTTAATAGGGTTAGCCATGAAATCTACAAATCTTATTGAGTCCTTTAAAGAATCCCTCAGTTTGTCAACATTAAAAATATTCAAATATAAAAAGTAAATATTAAGTTTCTGTTCTACATATTTGGGAAATTTTATTTTTTTACTTTATTAAGAATTTTAAATTTTAAATTGGCATTTTCCGACAAGAGCTTTGAGGTCTGTGGACCAAATGCTTCTAGTTGTCCCTAGGTCCAGATTAAAACACAGAGGAGATCGGGCTTTTGCTGGGACTGCTTCGAAACTGTCGAATAAACTGCCTTTACATATCAGGACCTCTTCAACACTGGATACTTTTAAAACTGACTCTGTCATTATTTTATTCTTATTATTTTCTTATCTTTGATTTTACTTTCCTTTTAAATTTGATCTGATTATTCTATTGTGCAGTACGTTGGTCAACAGTTGTTGTTTTTAAAAGTGTTATATAAATAAAATTGATTTGATTTGATAAAGCAGACTAATGGGAAGGCACACAGGACATCGTCCGGGGTAGCATCAAACCCAGGCCCCTGCAGCCTTTCAGCATATGGGTTTCCTGCTCTACCAGTTGAGACATTTTGAGACTTGCTTACAGAAAACCCGACTAAGTGGTTCTGTAAAGACTAATCTATTGAAAATATACCACAGACTAAGATAGTCCAAGGGACTAAGATGGTTTCACAACCTCAAAAAATAGGATGAGCTCTAACTTTCCAATAAGAACAGATAAGTTAACAGACCTATAAAAATTACATGAGGTGATTCAGAGGCAAAGATGTATTTTGGACCAGGCAGTGATGGGCTGCAGAGGTGGATGTTTTTGACTGATAGTACAGATTTAAGGTTTAGTGACTGAGACTTTGTAATTTTCTTAGTAAAAAAATTCTGGAGCAATCCCAAGGACCAAGGTTTTATCTGGTTTGAGATTATTAAACTTTTGAAACATCAACTTAATGAGAGAAGCTAAACAGCCATAAAAGATGCTAAAGGCATTGAGGCTAATGGTAATCAGAGGGGACGTAGTACAAGTTCCCCTTCTGCCACATCATTTATCAAAGTAAGATAGATGGGAATCTGTCCATAATCTAATTGATCATTAATCATTAATTTGTAATAATTTCTAGTTTTCTTACTACTGTCTATAGAGCTTCAACAAACATATATAGTAAATCAAACACAGTGACGATTATGTTAGATATACAGTGAAAAAACAGAAATCTTACTAAGCCTGCCAGACTAGCCTTGTCAGGTCTTTTGATACACTTTGGGCATTTTGGCAGATGTCTTCTGGAAAATCTTCAATCCTTTCCTACCAAAAAAAAAAATCCCATCTGGTACGCTGTACGGTGGATTTCTTCCCTTTATTTCAGGTGCAGCTCTGCTCTTCAACCAGAAAAAAGTCAGTCATTGGCTCAAAATGTGTCTGCATCTGAATACGGGTTGCCACATCACATTTCTATTCCAGACTGTTTTTAGATGCAACAACACAAACATGTTTTTATTCACTGACACCACAGATGGTAAAAACCGTCAACACTCTATACGATCATTGGCTGTATAGGCTAGCATGTACAGTATGTAAAGCTCTGAGTCAGAAAAATGAAGCCAACATGAAAGCGATTTAAAGTCACACCCTTTTAATGGCAGAGTCTCCCCTGCTGGTTTCAAAGTCAGGCTGCATAGAATTTAATAAAAAATGGCATTATTTCTCACTTGATTTTGACCTCATTAAACGCCTTCCTGATGAGTTCATTAATATCGCTCTCTAGTCTCACTTCTTATTACGTAACTAGATGCTCATCAACTAAGTTATGGTTCCCATTAGAGTAAAAAACAGTCTAAATTATGCTTGAGAGTTGGTTTAACTTGTGTCTTGGAAGTTATTTTTGCACTGCATGAGTAGGAGCTCACTGAGAAACCAAAAGGAGGAACAGATTGACTCACTTTGCCTCCCTTACACCCCTCACTTGTCAGGTTGAGTTTCAACATCAAGACGGTGATGCTCGAGGCTTCACAGTGGGGCTTCAGTGCCGAATGGTTGCGGCTCATGATGGTGGCTACATATGTTTTTAACATACAGTTTCTGTGTTGCACTCACAACCTTTAAACAAGTCTAAGTGATGCATAACATGCTGCACGCATCTGCAAAGATGCACACATACTCATGCCAAGCCACATACTCATTTTCAATTTAACGACACAATTTATAGGATTTATATCTGTAGGTTCCAGTGAGATTCATTTTTCTTCATGCTTAATCAAGTTAACTGCACTGCTGCGAAAACACACTCTGAGCTCTGAATTAAATTTACATTGTAGATATGTGTGTGTATGTTTGTGCGTGCTGCAAGGCGGTGTCAGCATATCAGTTTTTAGTTTTTGTCATTTTGCTTATTAGTTGGGTTCTTTTTAGTCAGCACTGTTACAGCTGAAAGACCTTGGGATTGCAGCTGCAGACAGACAAGAATATCTCAAACCACTGTGTCGGTCTCAAGCATGATAATCTACCTGATTTGCTGAAGTTAATTAATGGAAACTGAATAGATATAAAGTTAAAAAAAAAGGCACCATGCAGTTTTTTTTCCCACTCCCTTTTTCTGGATGATGCAGGGATCACTGCTCACACTGCTGAGAAGAAAAAGAAGTGCATCTTCCACCTCATTTAATGATTGGTGTAATTACACAGTGTCACCTTTGACCCATCTTTATTCCTTTTTTAATGTATTGCCTCGAATCACAACAGCTAATAAAAGCAATACATCTTCATTCTTTATAAGCTACTTTTTCACTCTGACAGCAAAATAAATAGGAAAGCTTTGCTGAATGAGCTTACAGGCCAAAATCTGTGTTGTTGCAAACAGACAAATAAAGGGAAGGGTTGATTTATTGACCCTGACAAATTTAACCCGCCACTTAACTAGTTATGTTGGAGATTTAATTACACATGCACACATGACTGGCTCAACAATCAGTTGTTTCTCCTGGTAGATGTAGTCAAACAATCTGTGAAAAGGAGCTGCAAACTGTGCTTTTTGACCAGAATGAAGCACAAACCACGGCAATGATACCCCTGCAACTTTACACAATCGTCCGCTAAAATGGTCTTATGCTTGCGTTCTTTTCAGGGTGAGTATTGGTGTGGACGGATGGTTTCTAACTAATGCCTTGTGGCTTACAACCTGGCAGTGATAAATGGTGCTGGAGGCACCAGCAGTTCCAGGATTATCATAGTACAGTTAGAAAATCACAGGGATAAAGTGAACTGAGCTGTATTCAAGCACGTGCTCGGCTATTAAACCCCATGCAGTCCTTGAGGCTTGTACTAAGTCCTCTGTGATGTTACGGGCAAACATGGCAGGAAGCCAGGTTATCTTCACATGACTGATTGGTAGTAGGCAGTGTTGGGGAGTAACGGAATACATGTACCGCCGTTACGTATTTAGAATACAAAATATGAGTAACTGTATTCCGTTACAGTTACCGTTTAAAAAGGTGGTATTCAGAATACAGTTACTTTGTTGAAATAAATGGATTACACTGCGGTACTTTCCTGTTTCATTTTGTCGCGGGTCAGGACTGTTTGGGTTTTGTTTGACAGCTACGTTCTGTTGTTCCAGGCGGCAGCGTTACGGTTGCCATGGTTACAGGGCGAGCTCTCTCTCTCTCTGCGACTGTGTGTTTCCTGGGTGAGAGAGCGCCTTTTCGTTGTTGTTGTTGTTGTGCTAAGCTAACAGGCAGAATGCTACAAGCATAGCTCTAAAGAATGTAGCATCATGGGCAGTGTAGTCCGTGCTGCAGGGAGAATGGACTGCCATACACGTTATGTGGTCTGTGAGCGCGAGGAGGGAGAAAAAGGGGAGTGGAAAGGTACGAGTTGTCATCGAGGAAAAACGGGAGCTGGAAGCATGTAAATATAATAATAACCACTGCAGCCAAGAAGAGAGCCTGACGAGCCCAGTTGTAAGTAAGCTATTAAGACTCGACTGTACACCGTGTTCGTGTTTTCCTCCGAAAACAATAAGTTCCGTTGGAGCAGTCTTTCAACGCCTCTCTCTGTCTCTCGCAAGAAAAGTTGACCCACACAACAAAGTAAAGCTATTTTTCGGCTACGAGCCGACAGGGACCCCGCCGTATTAGTCAGAGGTCCCTTTACTACAGTTCGGAGTCGCGGACCTTCAGTAATAGTAATAAATCACACAGCAATAGTACATTCACGTTGTTGTAAAAAGCATGATAATATATTAAGTAATCCAAAGTATTCAGATACGTTACTGTCATTGAGTAACGTAACGGAATACGTTACAGAATACATTTTGGGGCATGTATTCTGTATTCTGTAATGGAATACATTTTAAAAGTAACCTTCCCAACACTGGTAGTAGGGCTCTGTCAGCCAAAGGCAGTTTTATTATCATCAGAGATCAGTGTTATGTGTGTTATGATGCCAGAACAGAGTTTTAAGTGTATTTTAGTGGATAAGACAAAAAGAGCACTTTACAGTTAAGATTTAGTTTAACACAGAGTAAGTCAAAGGTGACTGTGTATCCCTGGCAAGATCCCTCTTAATGTGTGTGCCAAAGAGTCCGGATGCAAATAACCTTGCACTGTCTCTTCTTTTTATTTTGGCTCATTATCCCCACCTGTCCACTTGTCTTAGGATTTGCAACCATAAGTAGTCCAATTAGAGAATGATCCTTTTTGTTGCAGTTACCATAAACTTCTATATTTGATAGCTGTTCCCCGGAGAAATAGAAAAGGATATCAGCAAAGAAGTAAATGGAATGCAAGGGATATCTTTAGAGGAATCAGTGGTGTAGTAAGTGAAGACTTGAGACTTTCCCAGGAACATTTCCAGGACTGACTCTTGCACCTCCTCACAAATGAAAATAGTGGCTATTTACCCAACATTTTGAACCTGTTAACTCCTTTTTCTTTGACTGTAACTCCTATCCCTCCAAGCCTCTTCACTTTGCTAGTATTACCACTTTGTATCTCTGTCATTGGACAGAAGTGAGCTTCACTGAATTGACGATTTGAGCCCTTTTTGTTTTAAACAAGGTTGCACACCTTGAATTGATCTGCTGTTAATCTGAGGAATTTTAAAAGAGCAAGTAGAGCAAAACTAGTGCGAACAGAACTTCCAAGAAATAACCTAACCGTAGCAAGAATTCATAGCTAGTCCTACAGAGCTAAATCTCGTATGCTTTTTATGTGTGTAGTTGCTCAACTGCGAATAAATAATGGCGAGGGGCTGAAAGTATCTTTACCTGCCTGGCTACTTTCACAGTATTTAACAAACTGTATAGTGCATATATGATAATGATCTAATCATAAATTGGTATTTAAATGCGGGACTGAATAGTTCATCTACCACTGTATCCAGCATACAGCATGCCCACAAGATAAGCCGCACTGCATATATTCATTCATCTGACCTTATCTTGTGACAGTCAAAGGTTTCTGTACTGCTACATACAGTATTTGCAGTGTCACTTTGCTGGTAAAACATGTGCATACTTTATAATGATCCCTGAGACTGAGCACAAAGGGCAAGAAAATTTCTTTTCTTTTTTTTTGTCTAAAGGAAATAAAGGAGAGAGAATCTTACAATTTGGCATAAATTACAAAACATCATAGTAGCCACAGATGGCACTACTGTGGTCATCAGAGAAAATGGACTGTCCAGAAACAATGATGAAATTTACAATAAAGGCGAAACAATGTGAGTCTCTGAAAACAATGGAGTCATTCTCACTGGATTTGGTTCCAAATGCTGTGACACAGGAGGCTGCTTTGTTGATTATCACCATTTCTTTGAGTTAATTATACTCTGAACAGTACAGACATATGTGCAGTTTTATGTTTTAAACCCCTGTATTTTCTGAACACTACATATTCAAATTTCCTTCATGTCTGCACATTGTGCAAATTGAGCCAAACTGTGGTCTGCATTAAAATACTTCATTTTGTAGGTGCTTTTAATTCAGAGCCAGATGTAATTTGTTCCCAAGAACTGTTGACAATCCTCTGCAGATTAAGATATTTTTTATTTAGTCTGAAAATAGCAGCCGACTGCAGCAACAGCAGAAAATGTGCTACACTTTACTCACACTAACATTTAATTTAATCAGGAAGTCAAATTCATCTCAGTCCCCGATGGTACATATGGTATGTGCTGATCTTGTACATTCAAATTAGCAGAATCATTTATTAGTGGTGTCTTGGAGTCTTTAGCAATCTCTAACATTTGCATGCAAATAGACAAATACAAGTAGTCACTTTTATGTATATATATTTTATCGATGTCCAGTGAGTACTCTTGCGACAGCATGAACCATGTGGTTGCGTGGTCCACTGCAATGGATGATTTATAACCAGGTAAAAGGTGAGATTAAGCTGTGGATCAGGCTTCATTCATATTACATTTATAAGGATGCCGATGTACATTAGCAACGAGGGCAAAACTGTATAAGCACTGCCTTATCTATAGCAAATGGACTGACAAGAACTGATGTGGTCACAACAAACCTAACAAACTCTGACTTTAGATATGTCAGGGGAAACCTGTAGAAAGAAGGATGGTGCAGATTCCAGAGGCTTAGATATCAAGCCTGATATGAAGACTTTCTCCTTCTCCTCTGCCATCGCTCTGAAACGTGCTACATTGCCTAACTGGCCAACAGAAAAGTGTTTAAGAAAAAAGCCAACAAATATCACATTTAGGACTTTTTGGTCACTGTTTCCACTTTTGTGCTCTGGCATCTCTGATGTGGTGATCCGGTTCAGTGTCCTAAATTAAAGTGAGCCAGACAGTGTGCTGAGAACCCTGGGGTCCCTCTGACATGTTGTGTAAGTAGCCAACCCCTTTGATGGATGACTCTTATTTTCTTGTCAGGCTCACACCACTTTTATGTTTATCTTGATATCTTGTTGATGGGCTTTCATTCATAAAGTACAGACTGGACAGGACAGGACAGGAAGGGAAGGTAGAGCAGGGAAAAAGAGAGAGTCACTCAATGAGAGAGAAATTGCTGGTGGACACTGGAGAATCTGAAATACCTACAGTATACATTTAAAGTGCGATCTTTTGCAGCACCAGTGTGGATTACTTGGCAGAGACACATGAGTAAGGTGCCATTGTCTTCAAAAGACTCAACAGCTATACCTCAGAATTTACCCAGTTTGCCTACTAACCTTCATTTGACTCATACAGTTCACATTTGGCCAGTGTACGCAGTTGGAGGAGCTCTCATTTTCTCCAAATAATTCTGGGGTATTGCTTTGGCCCAGTCTGGTGGTTAGTTACTCGATGAGCAGCACTCCACCACATCACCCAGGGGAAATTTATCCACATCACACCGATTTTCAAGGCCTAACATCAGCTTGACCTAGAGATATCTTGAGCGTCCTCACAAGCACTTTTAAACACTTGGTGTGCACATATGAAATCGCTGGCTTACGCACGTGTTGCACTCTAAGTCTAAAGGGGAAGAGTGTTTCTGAAATTTCAATGAAAACGAGCCTTGAATGGACCATTTAACATAATGATTGTACATCAATCTAACAACCTAACACTTAGAGGTTTTCTTCTCAACTTTGCTTCTCAACTTTGCTTTGTTTAGTAAAGTTGCAATGGCGTTAAAACTTGATGCTAAACCAAATAAATGTGAGGTACACTGAGTCCTTGGAGATGGAGATGACTGTCAGACCTTGACAGTTGAAATTGTTATGTTGTCTGTCATTTGGGATCCTCATTCGGTTGTTTCGTTGTCACTCCAACATCACAGGGTCCTGCACAAATCTCATTACTGCTATCAGAACATTGAAAATGCCAAATTAGGAGAGAGATTTTTAATTGAAAAAAAAAAAAACATTACTTTTTCCACCGCAGTGCTCATAATCACACAGTCAAACAAAAGTTTGAACATGTTAAAAATTCACTCCTGCTATCCTGTATAGCTGGGAGACTCACATGGGGCACGTTGAAAGGAAAAGATTAAAATCCAATTAAAATTCCAGAGTTTTTTATTCTTGGTTCAAGAATATGCACGAGCCTATTATTTCTGTAACAACTCTAGAACTTGCCTCCTGAAGGAGCTCATATTTTAAAACAGAACACTGATGTCTTTGCAGTGTTTAAGGTCTGATTTGCTCTGTTGTAATAATGCTTTAGTATTCTTTCATTACAGCACTATTCTACTACCCTATGCAGTCCTGCATCCACACCTCATAGTAACTTGAGTAGCTTGTAAAACATTTTGTTTCATTCAGAGAGAAGAGGCTTTATTCTGGTAACCCTTCCAAACAAGCCTTTTTCTTATTGTACTGCCATGATCTTTAACATTTAACATGCTCACTGAGCCCTGTGGAGTCTGACATGCAGCTCTTGGGTTTTCTGCAACTGCTCAGAGCGTTGCACAGCCCGAGCTTGTCTCTGTTTCTGTGTTACTTTATGACAAATGAAGCAGACGTAATATCTAAGTTGATTCAAAGTGTTGAATTTGTATTTTAGAATTTTTAACTGTAGGCCACAGCTATAGTGTATGATAGAAATACATCAGTGTGAAAAGTGTTTGCTGTTTCTAAGCGAAGGTATTTATTACTAAGGGAAAAAAGTGAGTGCCCCCTAAACCTAATAACTAGTTGGGCCACCCTTAGCAGCAACAACTGCAATCAAGCATTTGTGATAACTGGCAATGAGTCTTTTCTATTTAAAGAGGAAATTTGTTTGAGAACATTAAAAAAAAAAAGCAATAAAGAGCCAGATCTGACCCTCAAGATTTTACAAAACATGTTAATGAGCTAATAAGAGACTACCACTTGTCCCTTATAACAGTTGCCCTGAGCATACATCCTTACTAAACGAATTCAACGTGATGCATTTATGTGTATGTGTAGCCCAAGTAAAGAACTGTACAGCAAAGTTGTTTTTCACATCTACTTCAGAGGCTTGGAAAAGCGAACATCCTTCCTTTGCTCTTCATAAAGTTGTGTTGAAAAACTACATGACCGAGTAGGGTATCGTAGTTCCTGACAAAAGGCAGCTTTGGTGTGATGTACAAGGTTGCTACACACAAGAGACTGTTACGAGCTGTATTGTGAATAAAAGTGACTTTATGACTGATACTTCTGTCAAAAAAAATGTCAAATGATGAAATCATCAACGTTTCAAACACAAAGACTTGCTCTGAAATCACTACATCACCAAAAGTCACACTTTACAGGATTAATGGTTCTATACTGAGCTCACAGTCTGCTGCTCAAATCTGGCATCACGTCAGTTTCAGTCCCACAAGATTTTTTCTTTTCTTTTCCAAAATAGTGATAAATTGTGATCTAATATAAGTGCACTTAAATGTATCACAGTGCAAGTTGAATATTGTATAAACGCAAGTACAGGGAGTGCAGAATTATTAGGCAAGTTGTATTTTTGAGGAATAATTTTATTATTGAACAACAACCATGTTCTCAATGAACCCAAAAAACTCATTAATATCAAAGCTGAATGTTTTTGGAAGTAGTTTTTAGTTTGTTTTTAGTTTTAGCTATTTTAGGGGGATATCTGTGTGTGCAGGTGACTATTACTGTGCATAATTATTAGGCAACTTAACAAAAAACAAATATATACCCATTTCAATTATTTATTTTTACCAGTGAAACCAATATAACATCTCCACATTCACAAATATACATTTCTGACATTCAAAAACAAAACAAAAACAAATCAGCGACCAATATAGCCACCTTTCTTTGCAAGGACACTCAAAAGCCTGCCATCCATGGATTCTGTCAGTGTTTTGATCTGTTCACCATCAACATTGCGTGCAGCAGCAACCACAGCCTCCCAGACACTGTTCAGAGAGGTGTACTGTTTTCCCTCCTTGTAAATCTCACATTTGATGATGGACCACAGGTTCTCAATGGGGTTCAGATCAGGTGAACAAGGAGGCCATGTCATTAGTTTTTCTTCTTTTATACCCTTTCTTGCCAGCCACGCTGTGGAGTACTTGGACGCGTGTGATGGAGCATTGTCCTGCATGAAAATCATGTTTTTCTTGAAGGATGCAGACTTCTTCCTGTACCACTGCTTGAAGAAGGTGTCTTCCAGAAACTGGCAGTAGGACTGGGAGTTGAGCTTGACTCCATCCTCAACCCGAAAAGGCCCCACAAGCTCATCTTTGATGATACCAGCCCAAACCAGTACTCCACCTCCACCTTGCTGGCGTCTGAGTCGGACTGGAGCTCTCTGCCCTTTACCAATCCAGCCACGGGCCCATCCATCTGGCCCATCAAGACTCACTCTCATTTCATCAGTCCATAAAACCTTAGAAAAACCAGTCTTGAGATATTTCTTGGCCCAGTCTTGACGTTTCAGCTTGTGTGTCTTGTTCAGTGGTGGTCGTCTTTCAGCCTTTCTTACCTTGGCCATGTCTCTGAGTATTGCACACCTTGTGCTTTTGGGCACTCCAGTGATGTTGCAGCTCTGAAATATGGCCAAACTGGTGGCAAGTGGCATCTTGGCAGCTGCACGCTTGACTTTTCTCAGTTCATGGGCAGTTATTTTGCGCCTTGGTTTTTCCACACGCTTCTTGCGACCCTGTTGACTATTTTGAATGAAACGCTTGATTGTTCGATGATCACGCTTCAGAAGCTTTGCAATTTTGAGACTGCTGCATCCCTCTGCAAGATATCTCACTATTTTTGACTTTTCTGAGCCTGTCAAGTCCTTCTTTTGACCCATTTTGCCAAAGGAAAGGACGTTGCCTAATAATTATGCACACCTGATATAGGGTGTTGATGTCATTAGACCACACCCCTTCTCATTACAGAGATGCACATCACCTAATATGCTTAATTGGTAGTAGGCTTTCGAGCCTATACAGCTTGGAGTAAGACAACATGCATGAAGAGGATGATGTGGACAAAATACTCATTTGCCTAATAATTCTGCACTCCCTGTATAACGCCATTGATGTGTGTTATCTGCTGAATTAATTTGATGCCATTAAGCTCCTGGTGCACAGTTTTTGTGCTAATGTTAATGCCAGAAGATGTTTGGCAGTTATTGAGTTTGGTGAATGTTAGTGATGTTTACACACTATATGCCTCCACACTCAGTAACTTTATGTGGTCTGCCACTTTGCATCTGAGTTGCTGTGGTTCCTAAAACTGACTAATTGCAAATGCGGCATCTCATTGCGCTACTATGCTTGAATTCAGTGAACTCTTTAGAAGGAGCCATTCTTACACAAATGTTGGTATATGCAGACTGCAAGGCTAGGTGCTTGATTTTTTTTACACCTATAACAATTGGACTCAAAACACCTGAATTTAAAGATTGAGAGGCACGGCCCAATATTTTTGTCCAGATAGTGTAAGATAAACTGAATTTATCTCATTTATTCACATTCTGTCTGTACTGCCACCACTTTCACAAGCTTCAAGTTCTAAACACTAGTTGTGAATTAGCTGCATTGTGTATTATCTATGACATTGGCAAGAGACCATATAAAAGAGACAATGGCACTCAAAAAAATCCTCAACCTGCAACTCCATCCATCCATCCGTCCATCCGTCCTGTTTTAAGTTGCAAAGGAGTTGGAGCCTATTCCAGCTGGCAAAAGGCAGGCCAGTCTATTGCAGGACTAGCACAGAGAGACAGACAACCATTCACACTCACATTAACGCCTAGAATTGTCTCTTGCTTGTCTTTGAGTTGTGGGAGGCAGTTGGAGCACCCACAGAAAACCAACACAGGCACAGGGAGAACATGCAAACTGCACACAGAAATCCAACTGGATTTGAATCTACGACCTTCTTGCTGTGACAATGCAAGCCTCCGCACCACCTCACGGCCCCCAGCTGGTTTTGTACTGGACCAGCTGAGTTGGGCCAGAGTTGCAGATCAAGTTAGCATGCTGGGTTTTTACACTATGATGGTAGAAGTATAAGTTTAGGGGGATTTTATTCTTTTTAGATTTGAGATTTTAATTACACTGATGCACACTATTGTTATGCCCTGGTGACCACTGAAATAAATAAAGAGTCTTTCCTCACTCATTTAGACTTTGTTCTACAATGACTGACTTCTGGTAAATTCTCTGAATTATGTTATCATGTTATCATCATTTGGGTAGTTATAATTTGAAATATAATGTGAAAAGCTGTGTTTGATGTTCCTCATTTGTTGTCAGAGGTCATTTGCGTAGAGAAACTAATCAGAACTTTTAGGCGTTAGACAAAAAAAAGCAATGCGGCTTCTTTTTGTTGTGTTAGTTATCAGAGATTGTTTTACTATCTACAGAGATAGAGAAGAATGTTTGTTCATTATCAGATGAAATGTCAGTGGTTATTTGTTGATGAGGTAAAGATGAAATCACAGAAAATTAATTTACACTTTAGTATAACCTTTTAATAGATTTAGGTGGCTTCACAGCTCATTCTATCAACCACGAAGTGATTGTAAAAACAGCCCAAGCAGCAGAGAAAGACAAGAAAGTTTAGAAAATGTGTTTGGCATGTCATTGAAATACTGACGTGGTAAAAGATGTCACAAAAGCGCATTTTACTGCAGCTGTGTAATGCAGCACACGAAAAGTCTCCAATAGATAGGAGGTGTATGCATGTGAGAGAATTCGTGGCCTATCAATCTCTGTTTGTGGCAGTCAGCAGAAAGACGTGTAATTCATGTCTTGAACCTGTGAGAACAAACAGGTGTGACATCAGAAACAACAGCGCCATCCTCACCCAGGCTCAGCTAGCCCTCATCTGCCAGGCAGCCGGCATATAAATCCCATGAAACTGCCTTCTCCTGACATCTATGTGCTGATCAGCTGCAGGATCTATGAGCTTCACACATCAAGAGGGGCCTTCACTAACAGCCAATTCCACCTGGCGAGGGATGCATTTCAAGGGCAGTGGGGCTCTGATGGGAGCTGGCTGTTGAATCAGACTGTCACTCAGGTTCTTTTGTAGTTTTGTAATGGCCTTAATAGCTAACTTAGCTGAGGCATATTTTGTTTTGCTCACTTCAATATATGTTCCTTTAGCTGTTCAGTTGTTGTTCAGCCAATGTTCAGTTTCTTGGTCTCCACGACCTCCTTCCTTCCTATCCAAGGGGTTTCTTTTTCACAGATCTTTTTTTTCTATCAGATAAATACTAGTCAAGTGAGAGTGGAGCATAGCTACAGCTCCTACACTATTTCCTCTTTTCTTGTAGCACTTAGTAAGTCAGCCCTCAACCGCTTGGAGTGTTTCAGAATGCTGCTGCCAGACTGCACACAAGGTCAAACAAACAGTCTCATATCACCCTCTGTTTATGTCTTTCTCTTTGGCTCCCTGTCGTGTTCAGGACTGCATGGTCAGACTTCTGAGGCTGATCTTCTTTACCATCACTTTTCAGCTCACCCACTGGGGTCAAATACATTATATTAACCATATATTCCACGTACCTACCTAAGGACCTGGGGGTATTGAGCGTTTGAGGCTGTAAGACTTTGCCGGCACTCCTAAGTTTCGGCAGGTCTATGTATTCTTTCAAAAACTCTCTGAAGATGTGTGTTTATCACATTACACAAGTGGAAATATGCATGAACTAGTTCTACTTATGTACTGCATTATGCATATTTAAGCTTTAACTTCTGTGTAGAGGTCATTTTAATCAATAGAGCACGAGGTTGTTGGTTAAAAGACAAATGTGCTCTATCTATATACTGTTCAAAGAAAGACACAGAGAAAGTCAAAGTGAAAAGATGATGCGGCAGGCTAGTCCATTTAACTAAAATGTCATTGCAGTGTCTCCTAATGGTACTCAGTAGTTTGCATGGCCTCTGCATGCTTGTAAGCATGCCTGACAGCATCAAGTCATTCTCCTAATGAGATCATGGATGGTGTCATGAGGTATCTACTCCCATAAATGGACCAGGGCATCACTGAGCCCCTGGACAATCTGAGCGTCGGATGGACGAAAACATAACATCCCAAAGGTGTTCCGTTGGATTTAGGTCAGGCGACCTGGGGCTCAACGGTATCAATTCCTTTATCCTCAAAGATCTGCCTGCATAATCCTAACACATACGGCCGGGCATTGTCATGTACCTGGAGGAACCCACTGCACCAGCATAGAGTCTGACAATGGGTCCAAGGATTTGGATACCTAATCTAGTCACACGTAGTCAGGGAGTCTGTAGAGGTCTGTGTGTCTATCCATGGTTATGTGAAAGACTATGCTGGGAGACACAGTAAACCTTCTGGTACTTATTGATAAGCCGTCCTGGAGGAGTTGGACTACCTGTGCAACCTCTGAAGGGTCCAGGCATCATCTCATGCTACCAGTAGTGACATTGACCCTAGCCAAATGCCAAAGTAGTAAAAGAAAAACAGTTAGCAAAGATGAGAGGAGAAAAAATGTAAGTGGGCTCCATCGGTAAAACCATTCCTGTTTGCTGGCTGTCTCACTGTGCACCTGTTAGTAAATTCATTAACTGAATAACATCCCACTTTGCTACTTAACTGACCAGGTTAAGTCAGCCTCTTTACTCATTCCATATTATTCACGCTTTTTCTGATTTAAAAGTTATTTTAAATAGATTTTTTTAGCAGTCTATTTTCTTAAGGAGACAGCATTGTGCGGTCTTATTAGCTATTTAACAAAATGTGGCAAAAAGCTGTGAGCGTCAAAATCAGAAGAAATAACCTTTTACAGAAACATTGATTCTCTTATTTATCATCAGTATAATAGTGCAGCCTAACAAAGAGCACAATGAGCTGGAAAGATGGATTAACTCCCTGGACGGGCAGCGTGTCCATCATATTACTAACAAAGGTAGACAGACTTTTGGGTAATTTCAAGGCTGTCTTTTTCATCATGTGAGAAAAACAAAGCAGAGTGTGCAAAGGGTTTTGAAGAGGGTAACATGCAGATTTCATATACAGGGAGTGCAGAATTATTAGGCAAGCTGTATTTTTGAGGAATAATTTTATTATTGAACAACAACCATGTTCTCAATGAACCCAAAAAACTCATTAATATCAAAGCTGAATGTTTCTTGGAAGTAGTTTTTAGTTTGTTTTTAGTTTTAGCTATTTTAGGGGGATATCTGTGTGTGCAGGTGACTATTACTGTGCATAATTATTAGGCAACTTAACAAAAAACAAATATATACCCATTTCAATTATTTATTTTTACCAGTGAAACCAATATAACATCTCCACATTCACAAATATACATTTCTGACATTCAAAAACAAAACAAAAACAAATCAGCGACCAATATAGCCACCTTTCTTTGCAAGGACACTCAAAAGCCTGCCATCCATGGATTCTGTCAGTGTTTTGATCTGTTCACCATCAACATTGCGTGCAGCAGCAACCACAGCCTCCCAGACACTGTTCAGATGAGGTGTACCTTCTCAATGGGGTTCAGATCAGGTGAACAAGGAGGCCATGTCATTAGTTTTTCTTCTTTTATACCCTTTCTTGCCAGCCACGCTGTGGAGTACTTGGACGTGTGATGGAGCATTGTCCTGCATGAAAATCATGTTTTTCTTGAAGGATGCAGACTTCTTCCTGTACCACTGCTTGAAGAAGGTGTCTTCCAGAAACTGGCAGTAGGACTGGGAGTTGAGCTTGACTCCATCCTCAACCCGAAAAGGCCCCACAAGCTCATCTTTGATGATACCAGCCCAAACCAGTACTCCACCTCCACCTTGCTGGCGTCTGAGTCGGACTGGAGCTCTCTGCCCTTTACCAATCCAGCCACGGGCCCATCCATCTGGCCCATCAAGACTCACTCTCATTTCATCAGTCCATAAAACCTTAGAAGAATCAGTCTTGAGATATTTCTTGGCCCAGTCTTGACGTTTCAGCTTGTGTGTCTTGTTCAGTGGTGGTCGTCTTTCAGCCTTTCTTACCTTGGCCATGTCTCTGAGTATTGCACACCTTGTGCTTTTGGGCACTCCAGTGATGTTGCAGCTCTGAAATATGGCCAAACTGGTGGCAAGTGGCATCTTGGCAGCTGCACGCTTGACTTTTCTCAGTTCATGGGCAGTTATTTTGCGCCTTGGTTTTTCCACACGCTTCTTGCGACCCTGTTGACTATTTTGAATGAAATGCTTGATTGTTCGATGATCACGCTTCAGAAGCTTTGCAATTTTGAGACTGCTGCATCCCTCTGCAAGATATCTCACTATTTTTGACTTTTCTGAGCCTGTCAAGTCCTTCTTTTGACCCATTTTGCCAAAGGAAAGGACGTTGCCTAATAATTATGCACACCTGATATAGGGTGTTGATGTCATTAGACCACACCCCTTCTCATTACAGAGATGCACATCACCTAATATGCTTAATTGGTAGTAGGCTTTCGAGCCTATACAGCTTGGAGTAAGACAACATGCATGAAGAGGTTGATGTGGACAAAATACTCATTTGCCTAATAATTCTGCACTCCCTGTAGGAATGCATAGGAGCTGCTAAGAATAGACCCCCACACTGTGAGGTGTTAATTATCGTATTCTCTGTTAGACTCTTGGCCATGCCCTGAAATCTGTTGCAGTGTATATGTACTGTAAATCTCCACATTTTAAATTCCATTTAGAATTCATTTTTGTGCTTTTAATTCCAAACGGTATTGGATCTTCGACATATGAAAACACCCTGTGACCTTGAGTCTCTTTCCAATTGCGGCCTTCAGTGACTTTTTTGAGAGTAAAAGGACTCCATTAATCTCATGTGTCACCTGTCAGACTCACAGAGGGGAGTTTGTGAAGCAGTCTAGATGAGTAACACACTCTCCTATTCTCTAAAGATGCACATTGACAGTGTAGCTCCAGCTCGTCCTTTCTGTCACAGAAAGGATTTCTGCTCAATACTGGCAGTTATGTTCATGCTAAGCTGCTGGGTCCAACATTTACCTCTGTTGATTTTCTAATTACTCCAAATCCACCTGAACAAAGAGAAGTTTGAGAAGTGTAATGTAAAAAATGTATTGATGATTAAAGCTGTGGCTGGTGTTCCCGAATCAGAGGATAGAGAAATAAAATAAAGCATTCTTGACTGCTTTGTGAAAACATTCAATGACCATTTAAAATAATGATCCAGCTGAATATTTGGGGTATTCTTACACAAAATCTTTACCTCTCTTTGAACAGAAACACCATTACCTGACAGATAAACTGGGAAACATTTTCTTCAGATTCCCAGGGCAATTTGGTCACTTCAGCTTTTGTGTATTTTAGTTCAAAGTTGTTCAGGAATTTGCACAACTAAAACAAAAGAAATGAACTGACATTTTCTAGGCCATGAGTTGAAGGGTTTCTACCTGGTGTTGAAACAGAATTTATACTATGAAACTTAGTCTTAATATTGTATTGATTTTTATTTAAATGTTCTTAATATTTGTGTATAACTGGAATAAAAGTTTTGTCCCCATTTCTGTCCAAAACGTAGGTAAATTCTGAATTGATTATAGTTAGCTGTGTCACCATTTTTTGTACAGTATTGGTCATTTTGTTTTGTCTATATGATGCTAGCATTTGTAAACCAGTGAATACTTTCCTTTGGGATAGGTTGGGGTAAAATCACAAGTCTACTACGGTTTTGTTTGGAGTGTTGGGAAGAGGCAGGCAGCACGGTGGCACGGTGGTTAGCACTGTTGCCGCACAGCAAGAAGGTCCTGAGTTCAATTCCAACATCAGGCCTGGGTCTTTCTGTGTGGAGTTTGCATGTTCTCCCCGTGTTTGCGTGGGTTCCCTCCGGGTACTCCGGCTTCCTCCCACCGTCCAAAGACATGCAGCTTGTGGGGATAGGTTAATTGGATAATCCAAATTGTCACTATGTGTGAATGTGCGAATGGTTGTCTGTCCCTGTGTGTTGGCCCTGCGACAGACTGGCGACCTATCCAGGGTGTACCCTGCCTCTCGCCCTATGACAGCTGGGATAGGCTCCAGTGCCCCCCGCGACCCTGAAAAGGATAAGCGGAAGCGAATGGATGGATGGTGTTGGGAAGAAAATATTGCGTTAAGGAAGAAGCTTTGCCTGTTTCATTCTATATTTCATTGTCTATCAACCTTTGAAAACTTTGAAATGATCAGTATGCTTGGAAAATGGCTAAGTTATGAGAGTGCACATACTGGTAGTTATTTCTTTCTGAAAGGAAAGTTATTTCTGACTGAAAGGAGCCCTGGGTGAAAATTCTAATCCTTTGCATCAAATGGAGTCGTGGACCTAAGGTGATTTGGAATATTTCCATGTTGGAAATGCTCATCCATTAACTTGTAAGCCACAAGATTGACCCCCAAAAGAATGAGGAATTACACATCACAGCAGTCCTGGAACCACCTTGAGATGCAGCCCCGGCTGCTTAAGCATACCTGGGGAAAAGGATATGTTTACAACCATGCCACCAACATGGATTATGGTCTCAAAATACTGTATCTTCTCATTAACACAGACTAGTAAACACACAGCAAACCTGTAGGCAGGTAGAAGTCTAGGAGGATTGGTTAGTTTCGTAACCTTAATGCAAATTATAATTACAACACCGTGTGTAGTATAACTGTATTTGATTGGTGGTAAAGACTGCATAGATAACCAATTGAGAGTAGGTAAAATTGTGGGTCATCAGGGGAAAACAACCTTTTACAATCCACTACTGGGTTAATGCACAACACCCAAACATCCTCTCTTTCTTTTACTTGCTGACATTATGTTCACAGCATCAGCTCAAGGCCCCACATTTTCTCTCAAGGCAAAAAAGAAGCATAGACTGACAGCATTGTCCTTTAACAAAATCCACCAAAATATTGTGCAGTCTGGCCAAATAATCATCTCCCCGTACAGGTGTGATTGCGGTCTTCTGAGCTTTTGCTGCTCTAAGCTGCTGCCAATATTCTGTCTATCAAAACCAGCACATGGGATTCCCTGCAGTTATTGCAGCACACGCCCCTGTGGCTTTGAGTCAAATCTGTGATGCGCTGAAGTGACTGATACATCATTTAGAGTGGAGTGCAGAGAGATTACTTCAGAGTTTCACCTTGCGCCTCTAATTTATTTATAATTTTTTTTGCTTTTACTTTTTACAACCATTCTCAGTTGCCTGAATCTGGCAGTGTGAACAAGCAACTGGTCACAGAGCTGTAAGAAAGTGGTAGTGCTGAGCCTGCACATACTAATAATTACCTAGATAAGGTTACACCATAATTCCAAATGTATTCATTCATCTCATGTTAAGTTAGACTCTTTTTCTCCAATTGATCTTTCTGAGTTAACTTCAATAATTACTTCCTCCAAACCATCAACGTGTCTTTTAGACCCCATTCCTACAAAACTGCTCAAAGAAGTCCTGCTATTAATTAATTCTTCGATCTTAA
>NW_024582724.1:0-8099 GCF_018398535.1 Haplochromis burtoni
TCACAGGAGGGTGATGTGGGGTGAACTGAGTGGTGGAAGGGAACTTATGTTTGAACAAGTGGTTAAAAAGTTAAGTCATGGCGAAGGGAAAGTGGTGGTTTTTCGTTTTTTGAGAAGTACTGGTCTCATCAAGAGGATCTGAGGGTTCAGGAGTGACAGACGGTTAACAGCCAGGAGATGGCAGTAATGAAACAGTTTTGGATGCAAGCTGCCGTTAAACTTGTCTGAAGAAGAAGAAGAGGCAGCATGCGGCCCGCGCGCCAAAGAGAACTGATTGTCATATTTTTCTGTTTTTACATGTAAGCTGGGTGATTGATAATATAAAACAGAGGTTCTAAACGTGACAGACAGCAATGGCGATTAATGATAAATGTCTTCTTTGTGCCAAATGTTAAGCTAGAGAGCTAATTTCCAAGTCGATCCCGTTGTTAGCCTGTGCCTATCCAAGTGTTAGACAGTACAGAAACTCTGTGAACCCGGTGCAGGTATTTTTGGGTTAAAGCCACAAGATATATATTTTGCACAATAAGAGAAAATGTGAACTGCTTTATGTTTAGTTCATGAAGAGTGAATGCTATAGAAATGTGTTAAGAAAAACATTTATTTGAAAGAGATCTAGTTTGATAAATACAGTTAAGAAGACAGGTTCATAAATAGATTAAAACAGTAGTAAAAACAATATAAAACAATAATCAGAGTTCACTATGTTGTTCATGTGTATAGTAAAATGTATTTTTGTGATTTAAGCAGTTTATAGATGTGGTGCATATGAATACAGTTCAGTCGAAGTGTCAAGTTTCTGGGAAAGCTAGTAACAGGTGAAGGCTACACAATAGACCCGGGAGAGTTGGCCCCGGTGATGGCTTTAAAGGAAAAGACACCTGCAACCGTCGGAGAGGTACGTCAAATTCTTGGTTTCCTCTCTTATTACAGGCGGTTCATCCCCAACTTCTCCCGTGTAGCCCATCCACTCTACAGCCTGCTCAGCCCTCCATCTTCTGAGAACTCTGCTCCAGTCTCAGCCGACAAGTCCAAAAAGGAGGTGAAGAAAAGTAAAGGGCACTTACCATCACGGGCGCCCATTCAGTGGACGACCTCCCACCAAGAGACATTGAACCAGCTTGTAGATGCACTTACAAGACCCCCCCATTCTCAGGTGCTCCGACTTCACAGAGCCTTTTGTGCTACATTGTGATGCATCACAGGTTGGGCTAGGTGCTGTTTTGTATCAGCGGCAGCAAGGCAAGATGAGAGTCATAGCATATGGCTCACGCACCCTGAGTCCAGCAGAGAAAAAGTACCACCTGCACTCTGGCAAATTAGAGTTTTTGGCTATGAAGTGGGCGATTTGTGAACGTTTCCAGGATTATCTGTGCCATGCCCCATCGTTTGTGGTGTACACTGATAATAACCCACTAACATATGTGCCTACTACTGCAAAGCTTAACCCACAGGTCACAGATGGGTCGCGGAGCTGGCCAGCTACAACTTCACCATCCGCTACTGTCCAGGCAAGACCAACGCAGATGCTGATGGGCTGTCGCGAATGCCGCTGGACTTTGACAGCTACATGAAGAGCTGTACAGCTGAAGTTGGACAGGAAGCCATAAGCGCATCAATGGAGTCTGTAACGGTCGAGGAGAGAGACCCTTGCCAAGGCGTTGGAGTTATCCAGGTGAGTGCTCTGAAGTTAATCAAAGATTCTGACACTACTCAGTCTTTTACACCAGACCAGATTCACAGAGCCCAGGAAGCAGATGAAGTTCTGGCAAGAGTGCTCTGGTATAAGTCGCTGGGTAGAAGACCGAGTAGAACTGAGGTGAAGTCAGAGCATCCTGCAGTAGCTGGACTACTCAAGCAGTGGTTGAAGCTTCACGTCGACCAAAATGGTGTCTTGCGTCGCCAAACATCACGCCGAGACCAGCTACTGGTCCCTAAAGCCTATCGTCCCCTGGTTTTTAAAGAACTCCACCAAGACATGGGCCACTTAGGGGTGGAAAGGACGCTCGACCTGATTCGAGACAGGTTCTACTGACCGCAGATGGCGAAAGAGGTTGAACACTTTGTTACAGAAGAATGTGAGTGTTTTAAGAAGAAGAAACCGAGTAAGCAGACCCGTGCACCTCTGTCCCCGATCCAGTCCACTTACCCATTCCAGCTGGTGTCCATAGACTTCCTTCACCTGGAAAAGTGTAAGCAGGGCTACGAGTATATACTTGTTATCATGGATCACTTCACGAGGTTTGCCCAAGCCTATGCAACGAAGAACAAAGCAGCTAAAACAGTTGCTGACAAGCTCTTCAATGACTTTGCACTCAAGTTTGGCTTCCTGACCAGACTACACCACGACATGGGCAAGGAGTTTGAAAACAAACTCATGGCAAGATTGAAAGAACTCTCTGGTATCCAGGGCTCCCACACGACACCCTACCACCCGCAGGGTAATGGACAGGTGGAGAGATTCAACCACACCCTGCTGTCCATGTTGCAGACCCTGGAGGACAAGGAGAAGAATGATTGGGAAGAGTCGCTAGCTAAAGTCGTCCATGCGTACAACTGTACGAAGAATGACGCAACAGGCTACGCTCCATAGGCTCCACAGGCTCCACAGGCTACGCTCCATATTACCTCATCTTCGGACATTCCCTACACCTGCCCATCGACTTGCTCTTCGACCTGAAAAGGGATGAAGCTCATGTGGACTATGATGACAATGTTAGCTGCTGGAAAAAGAGAATGCAGGAGGCATACACAGTGGCTTCTCAAACTGTGACCAAGGAAGCTGCTCGAGGCAAAGCATACTATGACAAGAAAGTTAAAGGGAAAGATCTTCAGCCTGGGGATGGAGTGCTCCTCTGAAATCTCACTCCTAGAGGTGGACCCGCAAAGATCCAGTCCTTTTGGGAGAACCAAGTGAAGGAGAGGAAAGTAGATGACAGTCCAGTGTATCTGATCAGCCCTGAAAATGGCCAAGGCAGAGATAAAGTGTTGCACAGAAATCTCCTACTGCCCTGTGACTTCCTGCCATCAACATAGACTATTCAGTAGGGCTGCCACAAACGATTATTTTGATAGTCGACTAGTCACAGATTATTTTTGCGATTGGTCGACTAATCAGATCATCATCCATTGGACGTAAAACGTACAGCTTATTGCACCAGCAGCATCTGCTCTTATATAACTATCATTAGCTTACAGCTTTAAGTGTTTAATGTATGCGCTAACTAAAAATAAAGACAAGATGATAGTTTATTAAATTTTAATGACATTTGCAGATTGTTTCAGTGAAGTTTAATAAACTCCTTGCTATCTAAAATATAACAGGACACCGGAGTATATTCTCAAGCATCTCACACTTCTGATAATCAGCTGTCTGCTTGACGTTTATTCAGCTGTGTAAAAACTATAACTTTAATCCCAGCCAAACAGATTTACTCAGGAACAAATAAAATACTGAAAAAAGCCAAACAATAATATTTTTAAGTTATCTAAGTGACTCATATATCATGTTTAACCTGAGTAGCGAAAGACGGCGGTGGGTTTGAAAACGATTTGCCGGGAGTCCGGTGTTCTCACGGCGCTAGTGACCTAGCCCCCGGCTAGCTATCGAGCTAGTGGGTAACAGACGTCTCCGAAAACGTCGGAGCGCTTTTGAAAATATGCGGTGTCCTGATAAACTGAGCAGATATTTGAGGTTTACACAGCTACATTCTCGCCTGAAAATATGTTAAACGTTTATTTTGTGACCCAGAAAGAATAATAAGAGTAATATTAAAACTAACTAGCTGCCGCCATTGTTGGAAACTGAGCTGGGCCGCGCTATGAATTCTGGGACACAGCTTCTTCTTCGGGGTTTAACGGCAGCTGGCATCCTTGTACATGCAGTGCTGCCATCTTCTGTTTCAGTCCGTTATTACACTCTTAAATCCTGCTACTTATTCCTGCGTCTTTTGTGATCTTACAAAGCTTCAAACGACGCGTCGACTATTAAATCAGTCGTCGACGATTTTGATAGTCGACGTAATCGTGACTAGTCGACTAATCGTGGCAGCCCTACTATTCAGCCCCAAAAAGACTCTCCGACTGTGACACGGAAGAAGTTCAAACCTCCACGTAGACAGCAGCAGCCAGGGAATGGCAACACATCAGATGAACACACCATGGCACCTACCAGTGGTACCTCAGGCTGGTTCCAGGGAGACGACAGAGGCAGACTCCGCTTAACCCTTTGGCAGAGTCCTTCCAACCTCAACCTCTCCGCTGTCAAGAAGAGGATGTGCCACTACAGAGCGAAGAGACTGTGCCTGGGCAGATCCAAGGCCCTGACCCTGACATTGACAGGCCACTGAGTTGTGATGCTATGACTGACATTCTAGCTGCAACTGGTGGTGAGACTGACTCTGTGAGGCAGCGACAAAGACAAAGACAGCAACCAACTAGCTATGACACTTTAGGTCAGCCAACTTTGGTTCAAAGGAACTGTACAGTGACTACTGCTAAAGTTATTGACTGTAATGGCTTCTGGAGACCATGGGCTGTGGGAGTGTGTTAAAGCTATGGTTGAATAGATGATGCAGACAGAAATGTCAGGAGACATTTAACAGTCAATCGGAGCGGGGCAAGGAAAACCCGACGGCGTCCCTTGCCGTCCTGTCAGTCTCTCCGCTCCGGAGTACTGGAAAAGAGAGGGGCCAGCGACAGTCACTGTTCCTTCGAGTGGACCGGATTATTGCAGCGCAATACGTTTCAGGACTTACCCCGGATGGGCAGAGCTCTCAACTCCGCCCGCCGCCTTTCTGTGTCACGCCAGCACTGTGGTCTCGCCGCAGGAGGTAGGGCGCTGTCCCGCTGCCCACCAATTCCCCACTGTAGCGTCGTCTGGCATCAAGCTACTTCAGCAGCAGCACAGCGCCCTCTGCCTCTCCACTCACTGGTCGTCGTATGGCGTCGCCACGCACTGCTGCACCAAACCGCACCAACGCCGCCACCTCTTGTGGCCGCCGCCTGCCACCGTCCGCCATCTCTGCTGCTCCCCATCTCTTCTTCTGCTTCTTGCCTTCTGCTCGACAGCATAGCTGTACACGCATACAACAGCCCATTTATCTTCATTACTGACACTGGATTGGCCAATCAAATATCTTAATGCGACCGGCCCCTTCTATGCCTTCACTGTCCTCATGCAGCTTGTCAAAAAGTTTTAGTGTGGGAGAAGTGGCGAAAAAGTGGAGCTGAAAAGCTGACAAAAAACAATAAAAAAACAAACAAACAAAAAAACTAAAAATAGATGAAGTAAATAAAATATATGAAGGGGGTGTTTTTTGTTTGTTTTTTTCGACTAGTGTTTAAAAAGAACAAGAAAGAAATTAACTGTGTAGCTGTCGATTTGAAATGAAATTATTATGTGACTGCAATGTTCAAAGTTGGGTATTTTATCTGGTTGCATGTTGTGTTGTTGCCACCTACTGGTGGACTTGAGAGTTGAGAGTGCTTGTGGTGTGCATGCTTTTGGCGGATGTTCAATTAAGCGGATATTCCGCCAGAGACAGAGAACTTGAGCCAGAAAGAGCAAGCTGGCCGTGTACCGACATTGTGGACTGAAAGTGCCCATGGATGTTTGGTAGAAAGGCGCACACAGTACATTTGTATATTTTACTTTGTGTACGTTTTATGTTGTAATTTTATTTTGCTGACATAATATCAGTGTTTTCATTTCTTATTTCACCGTAAATTTTCACGGTGTTTGCTGGTGAAAAGAAGATTAAAATACTGGTTAAACATAAGTTGGAGCATGGCCCTTTATTCTACTCCAAACATCAAAAAGAATTACCTTCAGGAGCAGTTATAAACTGGACAGTCTGAGCTACCAGAATTTTTTCTGTAATTTTACACGTTTATTTCTTACAATTTAAGCCCAAAGAGTTGTGCTGACAGATGTCTTTCTTTGTTGCAGCAGCTTTTTCTTTGTCCTGTGGAAAAACAGTTAAACATGTAACTTATTTATATTGACTGAAGATCACTGGGATCTTCAGTCAATATAAATATCTTTACTGAGGCTGAAGATCACTGAGGTCTGCGGATCAATTGCTCCTGGTTGTCCCGAGGTCCAGATTAAAGCACAGAGGAGTTCGGGCCTTTGCTGTAACTGCTCCTAAATTGTGAACCGAACTGGCCCTTCACATCAGGACCTCCCCAACACGGGACACTTTTAAAACCCGTCTGAAAACAAACTTTTACGCCATGGTTTTTAAATCGGAATGAGTTTGTTTTACTTTTATTTATCTTACTTCTTGCTCAAATCTTCTTATTTTATGATTGTTTCCTTAACTTTTATCATGTCTGTTTATCATGTTTTATTGCTTTTGATTATCTTAATTGTACAGCACCTTGATCAACATTTGTTGTTTGTTGTAACGTGCTATATAAATAAATTTGACTTTGACTGACTGACTGGTGCGACCCACTTAAGGTCATAGTGGGCTGTTTGACACACCACAGTTGAAGTGTAGCTTTTAATTATTGTAACATTGCTACGGTGTAACTAAGAAATAACCCAACAATAATTGTACCAACCTGATTAACACCCATTTCAATATCAATAATAAAATATATTTGATTAAAAACAAACAATCAAAAGTGTTTGCCCGAATACTTATTCTAGCAGATAAAGACCAACATTTCTAAAATATAGGACTGCAAAAAATGTTTGTTTTTTTTAAAGGCTGGGTTGTAGTACTTCTATAGTCAGTGCAAAGGGGTTTTTTTTTTTCAACCCCTGTAATGTGATGCCTTCACAGCGGTGGCTTTAAGTTATGTATCAACACAAACATACATCTATAGGCTAGAATACGATGGTCGGTGGTGATGGTTTGCGCCGCTTTGGAAACAGAAACAGTTGGTTTGAAAGCCTGTAGTGCCTCCTTGTGGCGGGACTCCGTAAGATGTCCAACAGTGTCAGCTGTATGCTAAAAAGTCATACAAGAAATTTTCTGGGGTCACCATGAAGAGCTTACTTCTTTTCTTGCTCAGTCTACAAAATGTGGCAGTTAATGGATTGAAAAGAAAAAAGGATGACACCCTTTAGTTCACACTAGTGATGATGATTCAGGGTTTTAATTTGTCAGGTTTCAATTTTGAGCCATCATAAATTTTAACCTCCTAGGACCTGGCATCCACATATGGGGACATCCCATTTTGGGTTGTCTAGACCGCAATACTAAATTGGGTTCTTTCAAATGAGCCATATTGCTCAAAGGGACACAATTGTTGCTTCTTGTTTTGTTTTTGTACTCAGGAAAAATGCAGCTGTTTTCAGACACCAAACACAGACCTATCCGGGTGCCACTTGTGTCAGCTAAGAACAGAAACCTGAGGCTATAATTTGTGCAGGCTCACCAAAATTGGACAATACAAGACTGGAAAAGTATCGCCTTGTCTGATGAGTCTCCATTTGTGGTATTGGGTCAGATTTTGGTGCAAACAACATAAAGTACAGAACCATCCTGATCAGCTCAGGCTGATAGTGGTGTAATAATGTGTGGGATATTTTCTTGGCACACTTTGGGATCATTAATACCAGCTGAGCATTGTTTAAACGTCACAGCCTTCCCAAATATTATTGCTGACCATGTCGAGCCCCTCAAGATCACAGTGTACCTATCTTCTGTTGCTTCCAGTTGGACAATGCAACACATGACAAAGCTCAAGTGATCACAAACTGCTTTCTTGAACATAAATGACTTCCACATTCACCAGATTTCAGTCTAATAGAGCATCTTTGGGATGTGGTTTAGCAGGAGGTTCATGGATCGTGAATGTGCAGCTGACAAATCTGCAGTTTTGCAGCTTTTTTTGCAACTTTGTGATACTGTTATAACATAGTCAAACACAGAAGCCTTCTTATCTCAAATTAAAGCTGCCATTTGCACCAGGTTATAAATTAACATGTAGGATTTTACATTTGAGCTCATGTTTCCTGTCTTAATGGTTTCAGATAAGTTAAACTCTGTAGTCCATCCATCCATCCATTTTCTTCCGCTTATCTGGGGCCGGGTCGTGGGGGCAGCAGCCCAAGCAGAGAAGCCCAGACCTCCCTCTCCCCA
>NW_024582724.1:30096-36428 GCF_018398535.1 Haplochromis burtoni
TATTAAATCTCCAATTCTTACTTGGCGTAGTATTATTCTTGTGCATTAGTGTTCGCGATACAGGAGCATGATCGCTGACAGCTATAGGATGAATCTCTGTGTCTGAAATGTCACTCAGCAGTGAGCTGCTGACCAAAAAATAATCCAGACGAGAGTAAAAGTGATGAACATGCGAGAAAAAAGTATATTCCTTACTGGTGGGGTGAAGGGAGCGCCATGCTCCAAAGGGTATAATACTTACTGCTAAGAAGTATTGTTCCAGCAAAGAAATAATCAACTAAAAACAAATTCCCTGACGTTTGGTGACAAGTAATAAGGTTATATAATGCAGGTAGTGATGTTTTTTAACGTCAGCAGGCTCTTTGGTAGCAAAATACCTAAAATGACTGATCTAAAATTCTAGTTCTACTCTACATTCTAAAGTACATTCAGATCCAATGCCCATTACAGAGGTTTTTTTCATGAAGTTCTAGAAATGTACTGTAGGTGAAGATACAAAAATAATTACCCAAGTGTTAAAATCACGTATTATCTGTGAGACAATACAATTAAAACATGGGAAACTGATCTGATCTGTTAGCATCTACCAAGAGGCAAATGTCAGAATTTTTACCTTTTTGTAGGTAAAAATTGTTGACAAAGAATATTTGTTTCTTGTTAGTTTCGCTGCAACCAAAAGACTGACCAGGAAAATACAGGGATGGGTAATATACCATTCAGCACTTTCATGAGAGTAAAGTCATAGCAGCCCTCAGTCTGCCCACTGAAGCAAGGGCCTGCTTTGCAGGTGTCAGTTAGGTAGAAAACAAAAAGCGCAGAAAAAAAGTGCTTTTATGAATAGGTGAATGAGTCAAGTTGTAGAAAGTGCTCTGAGTGCTCAGCATATCACATCTTCACCTGTCTGTATTACCTGTCTCCACTAGTTACTGGTGATCTGTTGTTGACACATAGGATATTAAACACGTACGTAACAGTAATCAATATGTAGCTTTCTAGGTGATAATCATATTAACGTCTGATCTTAATATCAGATTGGGGCAGCTCTAGGACTTAGTCCATCTGTACCCCTGTTCAGCCCAGTTTAATCTGAGCTGCATCTAACACCAACAATAACTCATATAGAGCTGCTCATCACAAGATTGTGGCTTTTGGTTGTCCTGATCATTCTGCTAAGCTGCTTTGCTCATCTGCGCCCCCCCCCCCCTTTTTTTTTTTCAAATCCAACAAAAGTGTTATCAAACGTTTGTGCTACATTTGTGCTGGTTGGTGCTGCAAAAATTTTCGTTTGTGCTGATATCATTTTAAAGATAATAATAAAAATTTCTAGAGGTCATCAGAAGTTGCTGCACCACTTGGCCAGATGTTTAGCTTCATTCCTGTAGTAGGCCTCATCATTGTTGCTGATGTGACCTACCACAGTTGTTTCGTCTGCAAACTTGATGAAAAGGTTGGAGCTGTGTGATGGTGTGCAGTCGTGGGTAAGCAGAGTGAAGAGAAGGGGGCTCAACACACATCCTTGGGGAGTCCCCGTATTCAGTGTTCTTGGGCTGGAGGTGTTGCTACCGACCCGTACTGTCTGCTGTCTTCCTGTCAGGAAATCCAGCATCCAGTTACACAGTGGGGTGCTGATCCCCAGCAGATCCAGTTTGTGAATGAGTTACTAGGTAATGATGGTGTTGAATGCTGAACTGAAGTCTATGAGCAGCATTCTAACATATGAGTCTCTAGTGTCCAGATGTGTGAGGGCTGAGTGAAGGGCAGTTGAAATTGCATCATCGGTTGAGCGTTTTGACCGGTATCCAGGTTGGGGGAAAGAGATAATTTGATTTGATGCATGACTAACTGTTCAAAGCACTTCATAATGATGGAGGTGAGTGCAACCGGACGGTAGTCCTTAAGACTTCTTTGGTACACTAATGATGGTGGAGGCTTCAGTGCGGGAACGACAGCCTGACCCTAATGATGTGTCAAAGATGTCTGTGAAGGCATTTGTGAGTTCCACAGCATAGCTCGTCCAAGGATATTATCAGGACCTGGAGCTTTGCATGTATTGATGTTGGCAAGGGATCTCCACACACTGTCTGGGGATTATGTCGCCATGGTTTGCAGAGTGGGCTTGTAGTCTGTGATGGTTTGTATTGCCTCTGATGGCACGTGACAGGTTTGTCCTTGCTGTTCTTAGGCTCACCTAATCCCCGGCTCTGAAGGCTGCATTTCTCAACTTTAGGAGCCTTTAGAACTCACCTGTGAGCCATGGTTTCTGATTGGTAATAGTCCTGGTCTAGGTGACATCATCGATGCATTTTGGGATGTAGGCAATGACAGTTTCTGTATATTCCTGAAAGTCTGTGGTGTTGTTGTGTGTCGCAGCCTGTTTAAAGATCTCCCAGTCTGTAGTGGAAAAGCAGTCTTGCAGTGTCTCTGAGGACCCTTCTGGCCACACACGTACCTGCTTACGAACTGGTTTGGTGACTTTGACCAGGGGCCTGTATGCTGGCATTAGCACAACAGTGATGTGATCAGAGGCACCAAGGTGGGGGAGGGAGAGGCCTTTGTAATCTCCTCTCTGGGTGGTGAAAACATTGTCCACAAAACAATGACACAAATGAACATAATGACACCACAGGGAAAGAGAAACTAAACACATTGAAAAAGACACTCAAGACTAGGGATTGGTATCGTTTAGGTTTTATCCGATACCGGTGCCAAACCGGTACTTTTGAAACGGTGCCGGTGCTTAAACGGTGCTCAAACCGGTGCTTAAAGAATGGAGAACTCAAACTTTGTCCAAAACCTAGCTGTTTTCCACTTTTTCTTTGGTCATTTTAGCCTTTTTGTCCAGGGTGAAGGGAGTATCTGCCATCAAACAAGAAGACAGCCGCATGTAGCTATGATGATGTTTGCTAGTTCACCTTACATGCATTAATGTAATAACGTGGTTAGCCTACTCAACGTAAATTACACACGAACAACATGAAGCTACTCACGCAGAGAAGAACGGCTGCTGCATCATCATCCTCATCATTTCTGCTACACTGGCAGGGCTAGGGGCCAGGACTCTCCTCTTCGTGTTTTTGGGGGATGTTGCTAACTCCGGGTCTGATAACAGGCAACCCACGCACAGTAGATGTGCCCGGTGTGAGGTCTCGCAGCAAGCTATCAAATACGGCGCATTTCTCGGCTTTTAAAAAAAACGCCATGCGTCGCCAGGTGTTTCATCGGATTCGAGGTGTTACCTCCTTTGACAGTATCACAGTATCAGCTTAAAGCACTTGTTGCTGCTGAGTTTGCATCTTTTGCTGTGAAGTACAGCCAGACTTTTGACCGCTTTGCCTTGGACATTTTTAATCTGTAGCTCTGCTCTAAAAGAACGTACGTACCTGGACCCGCCTACTATCCTCGGAAACGTAAAATGATTGGCTAGAATCTAAAGTGTATCACAGCTCAGGTTTTTATGTTTTTCTGTCACTGCACAAAAATAACAATGCATTATAATCAATGTTGATGTGAATCAATTACATGCCCCAGACTCTACTATTAATAATACAAGAAATTTCAGTAGCAATGCAATTATATAAAATTGCGAGATTTGAGGTTGTCTTCCAGATAGTGCAGCGGACAAACAAACTGGTGTTTAAAGGGTTAAAAATTTAAAAAGTAATAACTATTTTATATTTATGAAAAGAACTGAAGTTACTTAAAAGCTTTATGCAGAAAAAAATGGCAAAAAACATAAAAAAATAATAAAAAATTACAGACCTAATGATAGCAGCACAAACATAGCACAAACGTTTGACATCAATTTTGTTTGATTTGGGTAATGGGGGGGCTGCTTGACCTCCGATGACCTCTGTAAATTTTCTTTAATATCTTTAAAATGAAAGTGGCACAAACCACCACAAACTTTTGATACCACTTTTGTTGGATTTGAAGAAGGTGGGGGGGCCAACTTCACTCTCACTGGGCAAGATACTGAATCCTGAATTTCCCCGATCCATGCGTTGGACTGTCAGTATGAGAATTTTAGGTTAAAAGAGATCAGGAATATCACAAAGTGTTTGTGTGAATAAGGCTTGTAGTAACAAAAGTGCTTTGAGTGCTCAAATAGAGTAGAAAAGTGCTGCATAAGTCGCAGTTCATTTATTGGTTGCTTGAAAATGACTAAACATAAATAACCTGTACACAATGGTATCTTACTAAGTCTGCTTTAACTTGCAGCGTCATGCATTTTCCCAATTGAAAAGATTCACTCACTCATGCACGCACGCACGGAGACACAGACACACACCTAAACAAACTAACAAGGTTGGAGAGAACATTTTAGTACTGGTGCACACTCTCTGTCACTACCATAAGTATTTGTGGGTGGTGAAGAACATTAACATAAAACTGATCAATGTCTGAATTCTGTCACTTTAATAAAATAATGTTATCCCAGATCTAAAAAGGGCTTCAGTCACAACCATGTTGTCCTGGGCTGGTGTTCTTCAGACTGTGGTTGGAGCTTATAAAAGCATCATATGGTACAGGATCTGCTGTCTTTCTTCACAACTTGAAGAATTCAACAGCCCTTACTAGTACATGCCATACAAATGAAACTAAAATGGCCTCTGGAGGGTGTTGGGTGGTGAGCCTAAGCTGCTTGGACTGTGGAAATTTGAATCATAGGAGTTGGGCGTCAGTCCCACAATGCCCTCGGCTTGAGGCGTCTCTCCACATAGGAAGTCATCCTCATCCTCCTTCGAGCCCTGAAACACACAGAATGAACAATCACAGTCAGGCATTTAAATTTTAATGTTCTCATGAGTTTTAATATTTCCCCTTGCAGTTGGTTGCAGTCTGAGGGGGAACAGTATTGAGTTCTTATATAGTGCTTTTCTACTCTCCTGGAGTACTCAAAGCGCTCTATACAACATGTCACATTCACCCATTCACACAAGGACTTTCTTCTATGCTTTTAAGTGCTCCCTAACTACCATTCACACAGATTCTTACTGCAATGGGTTAATATGAAAGATATTTGGCATGCAGATTGGGGGGAGCCAGGGATCGAACCACCAACCATCTGATCAGTAGACGACCTGCTCTACCTCCTGAGCAGGTCCTCCAACTGCTAGCAACAGCAGCCTCCTGTGACTGTGCAGCCAGGTTTCTAGTAGTTGTTGGTACTACTCTTCACAGTGCAGCAGGCCCAACAGCTAACATGTTGGCTATTTGACAAATTTAGCTGCATTTATTATTAGTTTCTTTTTATTGTTTTCTCTCAGCTTTTAGGTCTTTTCCACACAAATATTAAAAGCCTGTATTTGTCATGTCTACATTTTCTATGCTGTTAAGAATTTATGCTTGTGCCAGTGCAAATACACCTTGCTGGCTATAGAGATATAATCTCAGTTTGTGTTATGATCGAAGCAGATAGTGCTCTCTAGTCAGAGGCATGCACTTTCACTGCACCTGCAAGTGAACAAAAGTTCCACCAGAGAATGGTACAAAAGAAAAGATGATGGTGTGGGTTTATGTTTGTGGATCTGACATATATAGTGTGGCTGTGGCTGAGGTGGTAGATTTGGTGGTCCATCGCAGGTTGCTCCAGTCTGTATGCCCGAGTATCCTTGGGCAATATACTAAACCCACGTTGCTCTCGATAGGTTCAACTCAGAGTGAATGTTAGATAAAAAGCCCTTAGCTGTTGAAAAAAAAGTGCTTGTGTGTGAGATGTGTGTGAAAATGTTGTAAAAAGTGCTATAAGTGCTCAAGCAGAGTAGACAAAAGAAAAGCGCTATATAAGAACCATAAGTCCATTTATCATATTAGCATAAATGTAACTTGATCATCTCTAAACTGTAAAAGAGAGAAAAGTTAACTATTCATTATTTTGCTTTTACATGTTAGGCAGTGGGAAGCGCAGTGGTGTGATGATTAGCACTGTTAGTGGGGTTAGGTTCATTGGTGCTTTAAAAGTTTATGAACCAGGTTATAATTTTATGCATGGTATGTGTGCCTCCACGCCTGGGTGTGTAACTGTTCATTTTGTCTGTTGTTTCAGGTGGCAGCTGATCAGTGCTTGGAGACTGAATAGGGCTGAGTATAATTTGGGACCTGTCTAGACTGGCAGGCGACGCTTTTCCATCGTGCATCAGAAATTTCTGCTTTTGTGGCACCACCATTGTTTAAAACCTTTTCTCTTGTTTAGGTTAGGAAGACTGGTAAGATGCTTGGATTTTCTTTTGGATTCTCAGGTCGAGTATCAGACGCCACCTCTCCAGGGACATCTCAGGCCCTCCAAGGTTTGGAGGCCTATCTCCCCCCACCACTCCCCCTGCCAGTGGCAG
>NW_024582724.1:37369-47214 GCF_018398535.1 Haplochromis burtoni
ATTATTACACAGGAAAAAACAACCACATGTAAAACAATCACACTGTGACGCCTCTGCCTTTGTAAATGGAGGGACAGTAACTGCGTGTAAAACCTGCAGACAGTCAGATTAACAGTATTTCGTCTCTATCAATTTTAAATCATGCTTTTTATTTGTTTTTGTTTCTAATGTCTCTGTAAAGCACTTTGAATCACCTTGTTGTTGAATTGTGCTATACAAATAAACTTGCCTTGCCTCTATCTGTCATTCTGCAGTTCATCTCATGTAAACAATAACGTGGCCACAGCATGACGTGGAAAAAGGCACATACCTTTGACGCTGCGTGACCAACTCTGTATTCCTCGTCCACACGTAAACGCAAAAAAAAGAGTTTTAAATAATCTCCTTTTTCGGTGATTCGAAACGCCGTTTACGTGGACGAAACAGCTGCGTGTTCAAAAACACCCGTGTAGGTGCGGACGCAGCGTAAAAGAGTTAGTAGTTTATTTTATTACTACCTGTAATTTATTGCAGATTACTTGTATTTGCTTAATTGTTTACTAAATGTTTGAGGTGTGAAATAAACCGCAATGGAGCAAAATATGAGCGTGTGTGGTTGGAGGATGTGTGCGTGTGCACGAACATTTTTCTTGTAAAACGATCTGCTCTAGCAGATCGTGACATGAAGGAACCTTTTAAATAAATAAATTCAAAGCACACTGTGCGCTGTCAAACTTATGTGCTGCACAATAATGTTTAATATTTAGTACTTACTGTCATATTCCCATATATCATCGTGATGTTGTTTATTATGTTGCTCTTTTTTTTTCTTCTGCTTGTTTTCTCTTTTTTCTTTCTCAGCAGGTGATCCAGGTGATTGATATTTGTATATTTTGTCTGTTTGTTTTGTTGGTTTTTGTTTTTTGCCCTTTATCCCCGTCCCTGTTCCCCTCTGTTTTTCTTTCCCTCTTTCTTTCTCCCTTTTCTTTTCCCCAGTCAAGTCTGTCCCATGTTTAGCAAGTGAAAATTAAATAAAATCCAATAAACAATAAAAGGTGAATCAAATGGACCATTACGGCAAGGCTGGGGTGGTGGATTTGGTAAAGTAAATCCGTTGGGCATCTTTCTTCGCCTTTAAACAATAATTCTGATGCAGAAGAGCCAAACGGGACAGGCCAAAAAAAAAAAAAAGAAGTTATAGGCCTGCTTAATTTTTTGTCCTGTCCAAATCCCCTACTTTTAAAAAAACCCTCATAAATCTGTTACAATCATCATCTTACCTGTTGCCCTCTTTTGGTGGGAAATGGCTCTGTGTCTGATAGATCATCCCAAACCTGGTACAACGGTTCAATGAGCTGACCAGACCTGTAAATATACAGTTTATATTTACTGTTTGTGCAGACATAGGTGCTGGGAAAACTATCATGCTTCAGTTTTTTCCATATAATCAGGAATCAAATTTCCAATAAACATATTGGAAAGATTAAAATAATCTAAGTAAAATGGTTTCACTGCTAAATCGTGGAAATAGTAGAAAGAGGACTAAACAGAATAATAGAAGTGCGAGATGCACTTAAACAATGAATGTATGGAAAATAATGGAAACGTAGCAGAGCTTCCCGTTCGTTTCTTTTAATGTGAGAAAAGTTACATTTTCCACATGTCTCCAGCTTCTGCTGGAGCTGAAGTCACATGCTTCAAGTGGCTGATTTAGTACAAAACGTACAAAAAGTGTACGTTTTGTACTTTCAAGCAAATATGATTTTAGCTGTTTGTTTACTCTCGTACTAATTTTCTTTTCTCATCATGGTGGAAGTGGGAGATAAACTCGCCCATCGGTGTTCACCAGCACCAGTGTCATAGTGAAGGATGGATAGCACCATCTTCATGGGTGCACATTAACTCGACCCCGCCACTCCAGAGACTTTGGTATCAGTATTGGTGATGGGGAACAAAGGGAGCAATCGGAGTATGAAGAATGTCGCTTAAGCCTAGCTGCTGAGTGCGAACCAAAATAAATGGAAATAAATCAAACAATGAGTGTACCTCTTGAGCAGGTAGGGGTCGAAGGGGAAAAAACTGTCGAGTGGGTTGGTGTTGGTGGTCACACAGTCTCCTCCTGCAGAGCTGCGGACCACTGGCAGCACACACCGGTTGTTCCTCTCTATGATGGTGTAGCAGAACACCACTTGGTACTTCCTGCAACAAAAACAACTGCTGGTAGGAATGACGAGGAGGAAAAACACCAGCATTTCATAACTGATGCAAAGACTTTCTTCTAGTCTACACACTAGTGCGTGCACTGTGATCTACTGACAATGCTGTACACTTTAGCGTTTTTACATCAGTTAGAAAACAAATGTAGAGCTTTTACTTGAAGTCGACCAGAGGCCCCTCAATATTAGCATGTCTAATAATCATTTCGTTCTTGAAAAGTTCCTGAAAAATAATCTAGAGGGTTCAGGATTACAGGAAGGTCAATGGTATTTGGGGGCATGTGCACCTTGTGATGGCAGCAAACATGTTGGTGATTGAAGGTAGGCAGACTCTGAGAGGATTCAGCTGACACATCACCACCTGCTCCAGGTTCAGACTCTGCAGGTATTCCAGACCTGACGTACACACACCCAGTGAGGAGGAGTCAGAACACATTCGACAAGGTGTGACCAAAAGGTCCGGAGAGCATCAAAAACAAAAACCATACCTGATTTAAAAACAGTTGATCAAGCTCATGTGTTCTAGTCAGTCTAAATGAATTCCAGCATGTCTGCCATTTTCCCTAAAATCCTCATTCTGACAGCTTACACTGTGCGCTATTCTTTATCATGGATATCTCAAACTGACTGGAATTTTGCATAAAGTGTCGTTTCTGGTGATGACCAAGCAGTTTTCAAGTTAAGAGGCTTAAAGTTAGTCAACGCCAAGTTCTAAGAAACATCCTGAGGCATCTGAGGGAGAAGAGTCACAGGAAATGTCCTAACGGGCGATCGTGGCTCAAAGAGTTGGCAGTTCGTATTGTAACCGGAAGGTTGCCGGTTCGAGCCCCGGCTCGGACAGTTTCGGTCGTTGTGTCCTTGGGCAAGACACTTCACCTACCGCCTACTGGTGGTGGTCAGAGGGCCCGATGGCGTGATATGGCAGCCTGGCTTCTGTCAGTCTGCCCCAGGGCAGCTGTGGCTACAACTGTAGCTGCCTCCACCAGTGTGTGAACGTGAGAGTGAATGAATAGTGGCATTGTAAAGCACTTTGAGGGTGTCGAAAAGCGCTATATAAATCCAATCCATCATTATTATTATTAAACCATGCTGTGTGCCATTGTGTCATGGTGCGTCAGCACAGTGCTTTGAAAACAATCTTTGTTCCCCATCTGGTGGCCTCAACAGATCTGACAGCCATCTACTTCATGAAAATTAAAAAGGATCACTGTTGTGGCACGCAGGAAGAGAGAAAGCACCCATCCCAGAAATGAAGGGATTTCTACAGAGTGAACTCAAATAATTGCCTTGCTGAAAGCCAATAAAATACATAATGAGACATCTTTAATGTGACACTAGAGCTAGTTAAATCAGGTAATGATTCAGACCCATTGCTGAAACCTGTGCTTACATCTAACTGATTTTAGTAAATTAAACCAAGCAGCCTGAGGTAATTTTTGCTCCCATGCTATTTTATTGGGGTTTTTTTTTTACCTGTAATTAAAACAAATAAACTGATATTAGCTCAAAGTTTTCTATTCTACCTTTCTTCATGTTGGCCTCTAGCAATGCTCTGTGTCTGAAGATGATCGTGTAGAAGACAGCCTGGCAGGAAGTGTAGAAGGGCCCGTGCAAGCTGACGTCACAGCAGACTTGTTTCCCACAGCTGTCCTGGCTGTAGATGTACTGATGGATCCAGGAGCTCAGTAAATCAAGACAGGCCCGCACAGTGCTATAGGAATCATCATTGACACAGAATGAGAGAAGAACCCGTTAAAAACCTGCACCTGCTGCATTTGTGCTGTCTTAAGCAGGTGTTGCATAAACTCACCTCAATGGGATGAACTTGGCTCGGGCCAGGAAACTTCCCAGGTATCCAGCGGCAGCCTGGCGAAGGACAGCAGGCAGAGACGGGTTCTGCAGGATCTTCCACAGGTGATCCAAGAAGGCCTCTGCCAGGGCCTGTGACATATATCACAGGAAACACATAATATACACAACTCCAGAAGCTCTTAGTCTCAAAGTAATGAATGATAAACGTCAGTACGAATAAACCAGCTAAATAAATACATGCATTATAAATCATATATTCTGAATGTTGAGGACAAGGATGATTTAGAAAAAGCCAGTCTACCCGTGAACATGAGTAAATATAATATGCGTAGCAATGTCAGTGGCAGCTGAGATATAAGAGACAGGGCACTCTGAAAGCCTGAATCTATGGAAGAGCTCTACAACAGCAGTAGGAGACACACTGGGCGGCACTCCTGTCAGATCCACAGTCTCACCAAGACTGGATGATAGAAGCAAACTGTAGTCTGGCCTGATGGATCCATCCTGTATCAGTCAGGCTAACGGTGTGTCATGTTGTGGGGCGTTTTCCTGACTATAGTCAGGGTTGGATCAGGCGACCATCCCTGCTGCGATAGGCTGCTGGGGCCTTCCTATGATGTACTGAGCGTTTCTTCTTCACTCTCTATCAGGGCTGCATATCATCACTCATTTCTATAATTGATTCAATTCGATTCCATTTGGACTCAGAGAGAAATATTATAATTCTGATCATTATCCATATCAGATACATATTTTTATATCTATGTATAAAAACAAAGTTGACACTTGTGAGACCTCATCACAGCAGAGGCCTTTGTGTCAAAGTAAGTGAGCATAAAACAGAAAAACATGAAGCAGATTTTCCTGGCCCGACGTTTTACAGCAGCCTTAAAAATATTCTGCAGTAGAACAAAAACTGAAGAAAACCACGAATCAGCATCTGAACATGACCTGATGCTGCTGAAGTCACAGAGGTTTGATTAGAGACACAGCTGAGAGTTTTGTAAAAGTTGACATTTCTTCAGTATTGACAGCAAAGTCGTTTTTGAAGTTTTGCTGTACAAATAATGCAGAAAACAGAGATCTGAGACTGGAAGCTGTTCCTGAAGTACACAGAGACAGAGCTGTGCAGGAAGTGAGATCTTATTGTGGTGGAAGCTAAACAGCCAAAGTCCGAGTGAATTAATGACGATGTTGATCAAACATGTAGTTTGATCTTCTTTTGCTGCTGGTTCAGTGAATTTTGGTCCGAGTGATGAAACCTGCAGCATCAGAGTCTGTGAGGTGTCGGCGTTCAGCAGCGACGTGTCTGCACACGTGCTGTCGGGGCTCCATCCACGCTCCGTGTTTACATCTTTGTGCACAATCCGTCTTCCTGCTCTCATTTACTGCTTTAGCTGTTTGGTGGCGGTGAAATAGTTTCGTGAGCTTTAACCCGAGTTTCTGGCAAAATACATTTATGTTTAAAAATGGATTTAGGATTGAATGAATCGATGTGGCTTTATTCAAGCTAAACTCGATTTGAAACGGAAAATCGATGTTTTGTTTTTAAACCCTCCCAGTAGAGCTGGGCGATAGAACGATAACGATATGTATCGTGAAATAACTTTTTACTCGATAGAAAATTAAACTATTGCGATAGACCTCGACCGCTCTTGTCCTCTTTAAAAAAAAAGTACAGCCAATCCAAATTAAGTAGCGCAGAGCCGAACCAATCACAGCCGACAGCGTCACGTTCGTGACTTGTTACGTACAGCACAAGTGCCAAGCCGCACGTGTGTTTGTTTGGGAAGCAGCCAGCGGGTAATGGAGGAAATGAGTGTGCCGACTAGAAAAATCAACCGAGCGTGACCGAAGAGAAAACAGATGATGGTTCCAACGCCGGAGAGATTGTCGAACGGAAGAGCCATAGAAGTTCCGTAGTGTGAAGGTATTTCGGCTATTTCAAGTCTGACAAAAAACAGAGTAGCGTGCACTGTAAATGTGCCGAAAGCAAGTCTGGAAATACAATAAACGGTGCAGCTCAGTCTCTGACTGGAAGCGCTAATTCGTCATTCGGCTTTTGTCAGACTAAAGTAACTGTTAAAACTGTTTGAAAAGCTCAGCTATACAACAAGGAGAGATTGAGAATTTCCTTTTAGTTCTCAGTTTATTTGATATTGACAAAAGTTAGTCAGTTTTGTCTGTTCTTCTGTAAAACAAACTAAGATTTATTTTTAGAATTAATATTTTGTTTCTAAGTGGAATTGACAATTTAGTCTGTTTCGTTTGTTCTATTTTGAAACTTAAACGCTTTAGCGGCTGCCTTTTGTGTAGTTTGCAATATTTGCCTTTATTTATCTGAAAAAGTCTCATGTTCCTTAAGTACATCTACCCTGTTGAACTTATTATGGGAAATAAATATTTAAATAAAAACAAGCTGCTGATTATTTCACATTTTACTTGTGAGCAACGGCACATTTAAATCTTACAAATATAGTTATTTGGCTTATATCGTGATAGATATCGTTATCGCCTGAAATGAAAAAAACATATCGTGATATGAAAAAATCTCATATCGCCCAGCTCTACCTCCAGTGAGAAAGGTGAAAAAGAAACACCCAGTGCATCATGGGAATCCCCGGCAGCCTACGTCTATTGCAGCATAACTAAGGGAGGATTCAGGGTCACCTGGTCCAGCCCTAACTATATGCTTTAGCAAAAAGGAAAGTTTGAAGCCTGATCTTGAAAGTAGAGATAGTGTCTGTCTCCTGATTCCACAGGCACCCACACCACCTGTACTTTGTCATACTGTGCCATTTGTGAGGTAAAGCAGCCCTTACAGATGCAGAAAGTGGTGTTTACATCAGATAAAGCTATCCTACTTCTAGGCTGGAATATTACAATTTCTAATTACCAGGCTGCTCCAAATGCTCCTTTAAAAGCCTTGAGTTGATCCAGAATGCTACAGTAAGAGGACTGACACAATTAATATTATTATTATTATTTTTCTCATATATGGCTTCTCTTCTCCAGAATTGAATTTAAAATCATTCTCAAATTATCTATTTTATCTTTATCTAAGATGTAAGAGTTTGGAAACTTTCCTGTGCCTGTACATCTCGTCGCTGAAACCCAGACTGCCAGTAAAATGCAAAAACCAAAGTTAACTGGTCCCAGTATATGTGGGGAGTACTGACCGGTTTGAAGCTGCAGAGGTAAAAGAGAGTGTACTGCACATGACAAGAAGCATGTGTTGGCAGAATGAGCTTGTCAAATACAGTCAACAAATCTCTGTACAGCTCCTTTGTCCTTTCCGCATGAAAAGACCCTGAAACACGAGAAAATACAATACATAAAAATATTAACGTACAGCTTAGTATAAATATTCTCCATCTTCCTACATTACAAAAGTTTAGAAACTGAAGGATTCAGTATCAGTCGGGCCTGGAAAAGATGGTCTAATCTTAAGAAGTCAGGGTTAAACAATGGTTAGTATTCGGACTAAAATCAATCAATAAAGATGTGATTGAATCAGGCTTTGAGCTTCAATTCAATTACTTAAAGTAGTGCATGAATGCATTAGGAGCCATTTTTATTTAAAAAAAACCCTTTTCAAAGGTTGCTTGATTTAAATGCACTTTAGTAGTATATAAAGACAAAACGACAAAAATATAGTCACTGTCCAAATATTTATGGATTTAATGTATAAAAAGCTTTTTTCCTGCATCTACCATCGACGTAGCAGACATCCTTGATGTAAGCCATAAGCACGGCCATGAGAGTGTCTAGTCTTTCTGCCACTGGATGGGCCATCACAGTCGTCCTGGTGGGCTCATCTGCTGACACGTCTTCATCCTAACAGAAACCCGGATACACACAGAGGTTATCAGGATTAAAAGAAAGAATAAAGAGAACAAATTCAAATTTGGGTCCAGGACGCTGCCCATGTTTCCTTATTTAGATTTTATGTCTAGGAATAGTTTTATTCAGGCTGTCCACTTAGATGTTTCAGTTATAGTCCAACACACCCAGGTCTCATGTTCAGATGACTTCATGTGGTGCCTTACACATGCAGTTTCAGTGGCGAGGTGTTGGGTTCAACCACAGACTTAAAGACTGAATGAATTACTGGGTCTTTAACATATAAAGGAGGACAGTATGTGAGCAAAGGAAGTGTGACACACCTCTCTGTGCTCATGAAACACCAGGAATGTTAGATCAAAAAATGTTATTAAATGGAAAATGTAGATCATACCACGCTCTCCAGTTCGGGGTCACCTGAAAGACCAGCCAAGGTGTGGAACAATCATCTGCTCCAGAGCAGTATGGAGGTTCTGACACCATCTTGGTTTCTGCCTCACAGACACCACTGACTCAGCCTTACTGCTGCCACCTGGCTGAACCTCATCGGCTCCCAAGACTGCATTAAGTCATGGTGGTTGGTATTGGTACTTCTATGGTCTGACGCGTGGCCGTACCTTGTGCTCTGCTGGTGTCTGTGTGACAGATATTGCTCCAACTAATCTGCAGCATATTTTATTTTATTTTATATATTTTATTTATTGTTTACTCTATTTAATTTGTAAAATATGTGTACACACACACACACACGTAGAAAAATATTTAGTATACACATCCAGAAATGCATATACTATTATATATTGTACATATATTTATTAGTTTCAGATGTAGCCATTCTTGTATTTTGCACAACTCTGTTGCTTGTGAAGCTCGCACACAAGAATTTCACTCACATGTGCTGTACCAATGTACCTGCACATGTGATGTGACAATAAAAGTGATTTGATTTGATTTGATTTGAGCTGTTGAAAACCACAAGGCCTTTGCAATCGTTGTCCATACTAATGACTTCTGTCAGCCTGTGAACTTCAAACGAGACTTTGTGCACCTTGTGGACAGCCTATGGGCCACTGGAAAGCAGCGTATCATCTCCGGTCCACTGCGGTGAAGTTTAGCCATCTCCATCATCTGCATATTTGGCTTTATGAGTTACTGCAGGAACAGAGATCTTCCCTTCGTCATCTTTCCTCAACTGCCCTGAACTTTTTAAACAAGATCACCTGCACACTAAACCACTGCACTGACCTAACCCTACACCCACTCACCCACTACAGCCTGACATTTGCACCACTAGTACACCCAGACTCAACCTTTTAAAAGAACAGCAGCCTGACTTTTTGTGCAGAGTCGTTATGTTTTACGCAGAAAGTACATTTATTGACATTTTCTATATTGGTGTGTTTTTTCCCTAAAAGCCTGAAAACTTGGTTTTAAAAAACTGTCGCTGATTTAACAGCACAACAATCAACAACATGTCACCTCCTGCACATCAGATTTCACATGTGCCAAAAATGTCCAATAATCTAACCCAACTACAGTTTCATTTGAGCTCTCATACATGCTGGCCGAAAACGTTGACTTCTTAAGTTATTTAATTTATTCACTGTCATGACAATTATTCATATGCTTTGGAATAAGTCATTTTTATTTTATCTGTGGAAAAACATTACTTTCATCAAACCCTGCTGGCTCTTACCATGTCAAAAAGACACTCCTCAGTCTGCTCCTCTGCTTTCTGGGTCTGCACTCGGTTTTCTTCAGCCTCCTCAATATGTGTGCGGGATGCGTTCACCTAAAATCATCATCATCATCATCATCATCGTTTATTTGCTTCAGCCTTTCCCAGAGACTCGGCCTGTCAGCTACCTCCACATTCCACGGGCTAACAAGTTCAACAGGACTCGGCGGTAGATCTGATGTTAATAACACAATTATTGACTTGTGACCTAGGTTGTCTTGTTACTAAGTGCATGGTCATGCTGGTGATTGGAGAAC
>NW_024582724.1:47383-61469 GCF_018398535.1 Haplochromis burtoni
TTTGCTTCAGCCTTTCCCAGAGACTCGGCCTGTCAGCTACCTCCACATTCCACGGGCTAACAAGTTCAACAGGACTCGGCGGTAGATCTGATGTTAATAACACAATTATTGACTTGTGACCTAGGTTGTCTTGTTACTAAGTGCATGGTCATGCTGGTGATTTCTATGGACATAAACTGCAGGTCTCAGTCACACTGCCAAACAGCACCCGAGACTCGAAAAAGACATGAAATGGTTATTTGGCACATAAGCAGAGAAAACAGTCCAGACTCCACTGTGGTGAAACCCAATGGACAGGCACCAAATCAGTGGGATATGAGCGCTGTCTCTTATCTTTGAGCTGGAGAAGTGAAGAGGGCAGGACCAGAAACTTCTCTGAACTTCCACGCGCTGAAGCAACTACCAATAAGAGTGCAGGACAGTGCTGAGTGAGATACAGCCATTAAAGGATTATCTACGAAACTGGAGCCTCAAAATGATGCGCGATGACTGAATCACTCCCTGTATGGATGCAGCTTCTTTTGTTAAACCTCTTGAATGAAAGCTCTGCACTACAGCGATAACCAGAGACAAAATCAGACAAACTGTATCACTATCCAAAACTTAATAAACCTACCTGAGCACCTACCACACAACTCATGTTGAGTTACTACTGTTATGTTCAAATTAAACTACAAATAGCAGAATTTGGAGGTGCACCACTCACATCCAGCTTCAGCAGTTTTCCAATGATCAGCTCAAGTAGGTCTCGTCGAATGGAGGGGACGTACACTGTTATCCTCAGGAGGTTATGGACGTAACACTCCTGTAAAGCATCCATCAGTTAACAGAGACGTACACTTTGAAAAAGAATCAAAAGCTTTTTTGATAAAACTGATGACGTCCCATTTTGTACAGTCTTTTTAATCTCCTCAATGTCTAATCTACAACAGACAACAAGAAGTAGATCGTGTCAAAAGTTACATTAAAAAGCCTTTGATAGGACCCAAATTAAACAAACAAACACACACAAAAATATTCAGAGGTACAAAATGACGTCTCAAAGGATCAATAAAAACACATTAAGCTGAAAGAGCTGTTATTTAGACTAGAGATCCCAGTCTGTTATGAACTACAATAAATACAACTTTAGAGGTTATTAGCAAGAGTTCTAAAACAAAATAATAATGAAACAAAAAAGATGAAATTATGTAAGGACATTTAATTAGGTGAAATGAAAAGGGAAATAGCATCTCCTGGAAGGAAGAAGTTTTAACAATGATCTACAAAGAAGACAGAGTGGACTCTTTAAATTATAGACCACAGCCTGTTAATAGTACGGGGACGTCAGGGTCTTGCCTGTATCTTACCAGTGTTCTTGAGGATTTCTGTATGAAGGGAAAGTTTTCTTGCAAAATGGGCATCAGAAAGCGACTTGTGCTAAAAGAAGAGGAAAAATCTTTACATTACAAAAACATTAAAAAAATGTAACACGAGGGGTGAAAATCACAGTGAAGCCACAATGCAGGCTGACTGACATCAAATAAAACAAAGTGTATACAAAGTATCCATTTATGCAACAACATTAGTTACAAGATAACTTTTTTTTTTTTACAGTAACAAGCTAGTGGCTACTTGTTTGTATTAGTAGGTAAATTAATGTCAAAGAAGAAGAAGAAAGCAAGTTATACTATAATAAAGCCTGCTGAGACAAAAGGGAAGAAATACACTTGCAGCAATTACAAGATAAGAATACCACCTTAAAGGGAAAAGATAAGCTAGTTAAATCAAATCCGTGGGCAGATTTGGAAATGGGATTTTGCCAGATTTAAAGCTAGCTGGATATCTATATCATACTTGCTCATGTTATGACTACCAAAAACATACCTAGCATGTGAACATGTGGACAATACTGCAGTTTATTAAAGGTCAGTACCACCAACCCCGTGGTTTTGTGAGGTTTTGTGAAGTTACAGCACTAGAGACATTACAACCTTTACACACAAAGGGGTTGAAAGAATATGGAGGACCAGGAGTGCCAAAAGGAATTGATTAAATACTTAATTAAATCTTTCATTAAAATTGGAATTAATTAAATAAATGTTTAAATAATTCAATAAATGCCCATTCATTTCATTTAAAACATTTAATAAATTATGTGTTTATTTATTCCAAATTGTATTTAATTCATGACACATTTAATTATTTCATTAATGACAAATGTAATTAATTATTTAACGATTTTTTGGCACTCCTGGCCCTGCGGCTGTGTTCTTGAATCAATTTTATCTGTCAGCCTCACCCAGCAAACCCGGGGCCGGGGTTAATGCTGCCGCATCAACACATGGAAATGTGTTGATGATGAAAACAGCCCGTCTGCCTCCAGTCTTTGTGTTTCCCTGATGGCCATCAGTAATATAAAGTCACAGACACAACTATATTTAACTTTCTCATGTTGGCCAAGAACAATTTTACATATATGATCTTAGAACAGGACACAGACACTCGAATTACTGACCTCATGTCAAATGTGTACGTAGACTGAGTCTGTGTTTTATATGAAATCTTTGCTCTTAACCTTTAAACAGCAGCGAGTCTGCAGCTGAGACAACACAAACTCAAACAGCAGGTTTGATCATTGCGATTATAAATCAGCTGGAAGCGCCACGTTTTCACTCAGTCTTTTTGAAGCATGTTTGAAGTGTTTGAAGAATGATGTGGGGAACATGTTTTAAATGCTGTACTAAAATCACTGCGCAGACAGTGCGTGGCATTGTCACGGGAACACGCGTGGATTAATCTGGTGATTTGTTAAATATATAAATGTTGTTCTGCTGCTGAGTCTCTTACACTGATGGAAATGCAGATAACACACATCATGAACACCTGTTCAACCAATCACATTCATTCCACTCTGATCTGCGACAAACTCAAGAGTCCATCTCTTTTACAACAGTGTTGCCTGAGACTGCTATATTTTATTGTCTGTTTACTGTAGAGTTTCACATCTCTGGAATAGTTGGCACTAACAAGGTTGGTTTTTAGTAAAAGAATATCGATATGACCCATGAATTCGATTCGTAGATGACCGTTAGATTCGTTTGATGCTGCCGACACTTTCATGTGGCCGTGAAGCTGAGTTAACTCAGAGAGCTGATAACCAGCTTCATGTGACCGTTTATCCTGCTCCCAGTGTTAGGGTCAGTGATTCCAGATAACCGAAAGATATCCTGGATATGCTGACCTCACTCCGTGATGGCGGCAGCTGGACTGCCCGTTTAGCCTCATGATTAATATTCACAATTAAAATATTAGTCAAACATTTTTGAAATCTGTGTCTCACAAGCTTTGTACACGTAAACCTAACAGTTACTACATGACAGAAACCAGTGATGTCTCTTTCTATAAAGATTACTGATCACTGATTATTTATTTGCTCTCTTCTCCTTAAACATGTTTTTAATGTTAGTTATGATTCAGAATGGGCGACTGAAACAAGTATGCTTAACGTTATTAAATAACTTATTAAATGTGTCAATAATTAAGTACAATTTGAAATAAATAAATAATTTATTAAAGGCTTCTAAATGAAATCAAGGTGCATTTAATTAAGTAATTAAATATTTATTTAATTAATTCCAATGTTAATGAATTATTTAATGGTGCCTTTAATTAATTTATTTTGTCACTCGGGGTCCTCCACAGAGAAGTCCAGTGATGAATCAAAGCTCAAGTGTACAAATTCAGAGTTTAAAGGCCAAAAACAGCAGCCAGCAGAATAACAGGTGACACAGACTTACGAGGGCACGTATCTGATGATGAGCTGCAGCGCCTGGTGACAGTGATCGAAGTTTCTGGGTAGATCTTAAAAAAAAAAAGCCACACAAGCTCTTAGTGAACATAACGATGCTTTACAAAGCACACCTGCATCTCGCTTCTTTGTGAACCACTGCAAGGTTATGATGTCTGAAACCACCACTTCATAGGAGAAGAGAAAAAACTTACTCTCATCTTCATCATCTGAATCGGAGATATCCACTCCTCCTTCACAGATGGTCACTCTCTCTGAAAAAACACACAAGTTGTTTCTCCATCATGCAACAGAGACGACAACAAGAAAGACAACAATACTGTACAGGGTTGTCAAAAACTGACTATCAGATCCTAAAACTGACTATCAGATCAGATACTCATTGGTTACAGTACAGACACTGCCTTTGCCTCATCCAGCTGTCACACAGCTGCCCGTCTGCACACAACCCCTCCCCTCATTACACCTGAACACGGAGGAGGAGCTGACATGCAGAATTTCAAGGGTTAGTAAAGTTCCCATTTCCACAACACTGAAGTATTAAACAGTTATCATAAAAGTTAACCTGGCTGGCACACACATTAGCATTAATCATTTAACCCTTTAAGTCATCTCTTCAGTTACCATTAAGTTAGTGGCGATGGCTAAAAATATAACACTAACATTAATTTAGGAGCTAAGCAGTGAAAGTTATCAGTCCTGCTCCTCATAAACTTGCAATGTTTGGTGTTAATTTAAAAGGATAACACAATTATGTGTGACCGGTGTTCTTTTTCAGACTGAAGCTGGGAAAGGTCTATCATCGACTACACAGAAATGTGCAAACATGGAGCCGAGTCACCAGAAGCACAGCACTACCTGAAAATATTCTTGACTTTTGTTTGTTCTCCACATCTAACAGAATTTGTGACTATTTATCACATATATACATCTGACAGTCATGCATTTCCTTTCCATCCTGTCGACCATCACAAGCCTACTACTGTAACACGTTTATGAATCATGATTAATTCAATACCAGTCAGAGTAACATACTGGGGGTGAAGTGGGAGACCACCATGTTAAGGCAGGCACACAAGTAGACAGTCTGTGCTGACACCAGGTTACCCAGAAAGGCCAGGTACTCGTCCACCACAGCCTGGCTCCGGCCCAGCCAAGGAAGCCTCTATAAAACACACACACACACACACACACACAGTGTGTCTATATGTCTTTCAGCATATAAACACAATGTGGTGATTCACACCACATGGACACACCTAAGGCCAAATAATCCACAGCTAGAGTTAGAAAGTGCTTTATCTTTGAGTGTATCAGTGGACTGAAGGGTTTAAAATGTGCACCAAAATAGCAGAATAGATGACACATTACCAGCAGCATATCATACTGACAAAAGGCTTGTAAAGCTTTGTCCATGTTAAATCAACCACGGCTTTTCCTGGGAATTTTTTTTCATTTTATATTTGACTCTAATATTGGTCCTGACTCAAACTTGAACGCTGGTGGGGGAACCAGTGATCAAGGGTTATTGTCTGGCTACTACAGGAGCAGAAGGCTAAATGGGTGTGGATTCAACTAAGAACAACGGGTCAGCGTTCTGGATGTGTTGTTCTCTCCAAGCTCTGATCACAATAATACTTTCCCTGTTGACTGTAGAGGCAACTGTTCTGATTTGATGCAATATAAAGAAAATTAAATTTCCTATTGGAATGAGGTCGTAACAAATTTGGTGAAGGCATACATGTTCCATATCTTGTATATCTACCCTCTTTTTTCTTGGCTCAATTTAACTTCTTTGTTTTATTAATACACACTAGTTTAAGACGTTGCTTTAAAAAGCAAATGATCTCTCACCCACACTAAGGAGCAGGGCTGGGTTATAAGTTATATTAATTTTATATTTCAAAGAAGTATGTGATGACAGTCATGACAATATAATAAAAATATACTAATCAAGGTATTATGAGTGTGGCTTGCAATAGGCATTTATTTATTAGAGAAAAGAAAATAAAAGGCATTTCCATCCTCTTTTTGAATGAGTCTATAATGACAGACTGCCTCATTCAAAGTTTGAATTTACTGCCACAAGATGCCAGCAACAGCATTGGTCCTGTTTTTAGGCTATAATAGTGCTGTGAAAAAGTATTTGCCAAATTCCTGATGACTTTGTTTGGATACATTTTTTAACATTTACATGTTTAAGATCAAACAAATTCATTTTTTCTCTCAGTTGTGGGGCAGTCTGGGTGGGTTGCGAGGCAGCAGGTCGTACACAGGCCAGTTCGTCTTGCACTCGCTTTTTTTGCCTGTTGCTGACGGAGTGGACGGCTGGTGTTACGGCTCAGTGTGCAGGTGGGCCCCACACATGAGGACTACAGTTCATCCTGTGTTTGACTCTATGTTTTTGTGTCAGGTGACATTTGTTCTGTAACTGTGGTGATTGGTGTGAGTAAGTTAACTTGGGGTTTGCCCTGCGCACTCACATGACAGGGGTGGTGTTGGCAGTATCTAACTAAACTATAATGGGCATTTCACATGTCGTGAAAATCCCACAGTAAACAGAAAATTCATCACAGCTCCAACAGAAACATTATCAAATAAATGTAAAAATCGACAGAACATATAAATATAGTGGTAAAATGCAACATGTGATTAATGCTGCAGAAACTGGTTAACCTGGTCATTTAGTGCACTGCCTGCACTCAGAGCTGCTGTTTAGGTCTAAAGCTGCATATTAAAGCTCTGAAACTTTAAAATTGATCCATTTAAAAATTAAAGCTTATGCCACTTTTCCACTCGTACCTACTCTGCTCGGTTTTGGTCATTTTACAATATAACTGAGAACCACCTCAATGTTCGTGGGTTCGTTACAGCGACACCCAAAAATGAGCTCATTTAAACACTACACAACAATGGCGGACACTGAGGCAACGGTACACCTGCTGCTGAGCCGTCTGCTTGCCATGCTGACAGGCTAATCAGCAGCATGCAGTTTGTTGATGTGATGTTTGTTTCAGATCAACTCAGACCCCCGGTGGAGTAAATACAGTACTCTTCTCCTTGCATCATGCTAATATTTACACTCACCAGTATAGTATAAATGAGCTGTTCATGATCCTTGGTCAGGTGGGTCACATTAGACCGAAATTCTTGCAGCCAGTTGATGATCTGAGCATCCTGTCGAGGAGAGGGCGTTCATTGAGAAGCAAAGTCCACCACACCACAGGGTGCCCTCACACTGACGCTTACCTTTATCTCAGGATCGACCAGCTGATGTTTCAGGAGTTCATAATCACTCGAGTCTCCCTTAAAAACAAGCAGAAACAGCAGTTCGCCAAAACCGTAGGAAACGTAGAGGTGTTTGTAAACAACTTTACGAAGGTCAGCAGAATCCACAGACAAGCCAGCAGGAAGGTATAGATTCATTTAATAACGTAGTGGACCATCTCGTGGATGTGTCACCAAAATCAACAACCCTAATATCTCTCTTTATCATTTTCCAAGAATGACAACCCTAAGATACAACTCACGTGTTTGTGTTTCTCTAACGTCTCCGCAACACCACCTCCAAACCTGACCGTCTTCACAGAAGGGGTCTTCAGAAAGTCTCGACCGTCTATTTCCATAACCCACCAGGCAGCTAACGCTGGTCTTTGCTTGTTAAGCTGAAAGACAGAGCTGGAAAGGAGACTCGCTCGTTACATCTCTCGATACTGTGGCGTAAACTAGTTTGATCAAAGGAATCACGCTTCCGGAAAACAAAACCACGCGAAAGTAACAGGAAGAGAACTGCGTGTTTACGGAAGTGATTGTTCGGTGCAGCAGCGTCACATTAAAGGGGGACGTTCGAGGAATCCATGTCGCTCAGGAAGGTTCCTACCTGAGTGAAGTAACTTTATTGAGCTTATGTACAAACAAACAAAGGCTGTGAGTCCAGGCTCACACCGTAACAATAACACAGGCTGAACAAATACAACGAACGAACAAATAAAGAGAATAAATGTAGCTGGTATAAACCAACAAAAAAGGAAAGAAACGCAGAGTAAACAGATTAAATCAAGGTTAGAGCTAAGATAACACATTTTTAACTCACTATCACAGAGCATGCAGCCATTTACATACATTTCTATCAAGTCAGCCAAATTATTATCATTGGATAAAATTCATGTATCCAACAAATTATATGCACCACTGTCAAAGAAGCACATATCAGTATGAATATTAAAGACCTCATACTACTCTATATCACCCCAATGGAGCACTCGCTCTCACACTGCAGGCTTACTTGTGATTCCTGGGATATTTAAAAATATAATGGGAGGCAGAGCCTTCAACTTCCAGGTCCCTCTTTTTAGAAACAGCTCCCAGTTTGAATTCGGGATACAACAGTATTTTTTCTAACACTTTAAATAATATCTTACTGTTCAAATAAGAAAAAAAAAATAGAACTAGAACAAAAAATAAAATCATTAAAAGCTGCCTAATGATTGCCTTGCCTCGCCACAAGAACACATTATTAACAACCCAAGAAAGCTAAAACTAGAATGAAGTAATTAACAAGAAAACGTGATTTCTGATGCAAAGGCTGTGTTTGGAGTGCTTTAAACAAGGCAATAAATCTGGAAAATTCTTTGCTAAGTTAAAACTAAATAAAGAGAAAAACAACTATTAATTATATAAAGGATTTGACTGGAAACTTTACTTATGATCCTCAACAAATAAATAAATCTTAAGACTTTTATATAGCTTCACACTCATCACAGTGTTATCTCCAATGACATCTGATGCTGTCAGATTTGGGACTCGTCTGCAAGACCACCCTTTGTGGTGGGGGCAAGCAAAGACCAGCGTAGCCAGGCTGACAAAAAGTCAGAGCTCTGTTGAGCCAACCATCCCTTTAACGTTAACTAGTAATGACTTCATGAACTTCTTCACAAATAAAATTTTTATCATTAGAGAAAAAATGACCAATAATCATCCCACAGATGTAATATTATCTACAGCTACTCTTAGTACCATTGATGTTAAGTTAGACTCTTTTTCTCCAATTGATCTTTCTGAGTTAACTTCAATAATTACTTCCTCCAAACCATCAACGTGTCTTTTAGACCCCATTCCTACAAAACTGCTCAAAGAAGTCCTGCCATTAATTAATTCTTCGATCTTAAATATGATCAACCTATCTCTAATGATCGGCTATGTACCACAGGCCTTCAAGCTGGCTGTAGTTAAACCTTTACTCAAAAAGCATCTCTAGACCCAGCAGTCTTAGCTAATTATAGGCCAATCTCCAACCTTCCTTTATATCAAACATCCTTGAAAGAGTAGTTGTCAAACAGCTAACAGATCATCTGCAGAGGAATGGTTTATTTGAAGAGTTTCAGTCAGGTTTCAGAGCTCAGCACAGAAACAGCTTTAGTGAAGGTTACAAATGATCTTCTTATGGCCTCTGACAGTGGACTCATCTCTGTGCTTGTCCTGCTAGACCTCAGTGCAGCGTTCGATACTGTCGACCATAATATCCTATTAGAGCGATTAGAACATGCTGTAGGTATTACAGGTACTGCCTGCAGTGGTTTGTATCATATCTATCTAATAGACTCCAGTTTGTGCATGTAAATGGAGAGTCCTCTTCACACACTGAGGTTAATTATGGAGTTCCACAGGGTTCAGTGCTAGGACCAATTCTGTTTACATTATACATGCTTCCCTTAGGCAGCATCATTAGAAGACATAGCATACATTTTCACTGCTATGCAGATGACACCCAGCTCTATCTGTCCATGAAGCCAGATAACACACACCAATGAGTTAAACTGCAGGAATGTCTTAAAGACATAAAGACCTGGATGGCCGCTAACTTTCTGCTTCTTAATTCAGATCAAACTGAGGTTATTGTACTCGGCCCTGAAAAGCTTAGAAATATGGTATCTAACCAGATTCTTACTCTGGATGGCATTACCTTGGCCTCCAGTAACACTGTGAGGAACCTTGGAGTCATTTTTGACCAGGACATGTCCTTCAACGCACATATTAAACAAATATGTAAGACTGCTTTCTTCCATTTGTGCAACATCTCTAAAGTTAGAAATATCCTGTCTCAGAGTGACGCTGAAAAACTAGTTCATGCATTTATTACTTCCAGGCTGGACGACTGTAATTCATTATTATCAGGAGTCCTAAAAACTCCCTGAAAAGCCTTCAGCTGATCCAAAATGCTGCAGCAAGAGTCCTGACAGGGACTAGAAAGAGAGAGCAGATTTCTCCTGTTTTGGCTTCCTGTTAAATCCAGAATTCAAAATCCTGCTCCTCACATACAAGGTCTTAAATAATCAGGCCCCATCTTATCTTAATGACCTTGTAGTACCATATCACCCTATTAGAGCACTTCGCTCTCGCTCTGCAGGCCTACTTGTTGTTCCTAGAGTATTTAAAAGTAGAATGGGAGGCAGAGCCTTCAGTTTTCAGGCCCCTCTTCTGTGGAACCAGCTTCCAGTTTGGATTCAGGAGACAGACACTATCTCTACTTTAAGATTAGGCTTAAAACTTTCCTTTTTGCTAAAGCATATAGTTAGGGCTGGACCAGGTGACCCTGAATCCTCCCTTAGTTATGCTGCAATAGACGTAGGCTGCCGGGGGATTCCCATGATGCATTGAGTTTTTCCTTTCCAGTCACCTTTCTCACTCACTATGTGTTAACAGACCTCTCTGCATTGAATCATATCTGTTATTAACCTCTGTCTCTCTTCCACAGCATGTCTTTATCCTGTCTTCCTTCTCTCACCCCAACCAATCACAGCAGATGGCCCCGCCCCTCCCTGAGCCTGGTTCTGCTGGAGGTTTCTTCCTGTTAAAAGGGAGTTTTTCCTTCCCACTGTCGCCAAAGTGCTTGCTCATAGGGGGTCATATGATTGTTGAGTTTTTCTCCTTGAGGCGACTTTTGTTGTGATTAGGCGCTATATAAATAAAATTGAATTGACTTGTGTGGTGGAGATAACAGATCACTTGGTTGGATTACTGGTTGGTAATTTTTGCGTCATAGTATCTGTGTTTGGGTAATCCTTTTGGTTTTTGGCTGTTGTGGTCAACTTAGTGCTATTTACATGTTACATTTGTGTCTTCAGTGCAGGAGCTTGTGATTGTCATGTAGAATCATACATGTCATTACAGGGTTTTTTTTTAAGAATTTCCAAATTGAGAGTATTTAGTTTTGCTGTGTGGTAAGATATCTGCTGATTAACTGCTCAAGTATGTCCTTGCTTGTTAATAATTGGGCACTGCAAAGATGAGAATTCTTAAAGCTTTAATGATTTTTTCTGTCCAGTCAGTCCACTTAATGGCTTGTGACCATAAATGCCTGCAGTTTGCTTCAAAGGGCATCACTGATGATAGTCTATAAAACTGAAAACTACTTCTTCCCATTTTTTTTTATAAAACAGCCTAGGAACTAGATTAATCTTAGTGTGTGGAGAGGTGTGTCCATTTACATACACAAATTGGAATCTGTTAGATATGACAGGACTTACAGGTACTGTGCTGTAGTGGTTTAATACCTACAGCATACTCTTATCTCTGTAATAAAACATTATAGTCAACAATATCGAATGCTCCGCCTCTGGACTCTGTCATCCTACTGGAAGAAGTCAATGCTGATGAGCAATGAAAGTGAGACCTGCACAGGTGTGATTGGTTGGAATGGCCTGCTGAATCGGAACCTGAGTGTGGTTTTTTTTGTTAAGAGACTTCACTGCAAACCACAGTTTGTCTATAATAAACACTGTGTTTGAACATAAGAGAGCCCATAAGTGCACGTGGCACTAGGACATTGTAGGCCGCAGGTCAGTGATACATTTTGTAATCATATCATTGGATCTGCGGCAGTATGCTCTGGACATTCGGTCAAAGAGAGGTGCTGAGCTGTCAACTGACTTGGTGGTGAGTTGGATCAGGTAAACATCTAGTGAGAGTGTGCTGGGAAGACCGGGCAGAGGTCCCGGTCTGAGAGATCTTCAACTCCCACCTCCGGCTGAGCTTTGACAGCATTCCGAGAGAGACTGGGGAACAATGAGTCCAAATGGACCATGTTCAGAACCTCCATTCCTGAAGCTATGCCCACAAGGTTGTTGGTGCATGTTGTGGTGGTAACCCCGAAGCAAGATGGTGGACACCAGAGGTGAAGGGAAACGTCAGACTGAAGGAGGATTCTTATCAGGCTTGGTTAGCCTGTGGGACTTCTGAGGCAGCTGATAGGTACCGACAGGGCAAGCGGAAGGCGGCTCAGGCAGTGGCTGAAGCAAAAACCTGGGTGTGGGAGGAGTTTGGCGATGCCATGAAAAAAGACTTTCAGACTGCCTCAAAGAGATTCGTGTAAACCGTCAGTTGACTCAGGAGAGGAAAGCGGTCTTCTACCTGCACCGTGCGTAGTGCCAGAGGAGCACTGCTGACTAAGGGTATTGTTGGGCGGTGGAAGGGATACTTGATACACCTCCCTAATCTCACCGGCACATCTTCTGTAAAGGAAGCAAAGTCTGAGGATGAGGGGGACGACTCTTCTATCACCGGGGTGAGGTCACTGATGCAGTTAAACAACTATTAGGTGTGTTTGGTGTATTTGCAGTTAGTGAGCTGCTCTCTCTTTTTGACTTACGTTTTACTTTATAAACCAACGCTTGAGTTTTGTTGGTTTCCTTAAATGGTGATAGCGGCTTGTCCATCTCTTTTAGTTGAATATTAATAGGAACTTTAATAAAACTCTTTAATTTAACCATTTTACCTCTTTCTCCTTTTTCTGACCAGGACACATTTTGTTACTCCCTCCCCCCCTCATCGCCTAGACCCCTTTTAGGGGAACGTGACAGGGGGGGTGGCACCTCAGGCAGAAGAGATTGAAGGACACGCCCACACAGGCACCTTCAGGAGGAGGCCCTGCAAGGGCCGTAACAGGTGGAAGAGTTTTGCCCTGAGTTCCTGAAGGCTCTGGATATTGAAGATCTGTCTTAGCTCACATGCCAATGTTTAATGGAGATCAGGGGCAGTAGCTCTGGATTGGCAGACCGGGGTAGTGATTCCCATCTTCAAGAAATAGGACTGCTGGGTATGCTAAAACTAAAGAGGGATCGCACTCTTCAGCTTCCCTGGGAAAATGCCACGGTGCTGGAAAAGAGAGTCGAATCTCTGATAGAGGAGGAACAATGCATGTCCTGGTCGCAGAACACTGGACCAGCTGTTTATCCTCCCCATGATACTTCAAGATTCATTATTTGTCACATGCACAGTTATACAAGTACAACACACAGTGAAATGTATCCTGACACTCCTCGACTGCAAAAGGGGAGAAAAGAACATTATATACATTAGGTGAATATATACATGGGGGACATTGTGTGCAGCAAGTAGGTGAATTCTGTACAGTAAGTAAGAAGCATTTTATGCAGTAAGTATTATGTGCAGTAGTAGTACTTGAAGGTGCATAGGAGTTTGTCCAACCAGTCTGGCTGTGTTTTGTGAACTTTGAGAAGCCATTCGACCTTGTCCCTCAGTGTGTCCTGTGGGAGGTGCTTCAACAGTATGGGGTGTCTGGCCCATTGCTACAGGCCATTCGATCATGTACATCCATTACAAGAGCTTGGTTCAAATAACTGGCAATGTTGGACTCATTTCTGGTGGGTGCTGGACTCTGCCAGTAGTAATGGGATTTCCGTCTCTTTTTGGAGAACCGGCTCTTTCAGCTCCCAACCGGCTCTTGAGGGTGTTTTGTTGCTTTAATTGATTTATTGTCAACAATAATATAAAATTATGCACAAAAGGAATTACTGATGTAAAAAAAAAAAAAGTGGTTTTAATTATATACGTTTATAAATATATGCGGTGGCTCCTAGAGAAAGCACGTACAAACTCCAAAGCACATTTCTAGCGTTAACTGAACTTCCAAAACAGAACTACCTAGATCACTTAAATACACAATTGAAAGCATATGTGTATGGTTTGTGTATTTATACACAAGCACTCATATGTAGCGAGTAAAAGCCACCGAGTAACCGCTAAGGGCCTCTATACTACTCGTGCAAACTTTCAGGCCCAAAGCTCTTACAGGAACGAGCCCAGAATAAACGGGACAAGAGGGTCAAATATCAGTCAGATACGTTAAAATTTATTATTTTAAAAGAAAACAAAGGGTTTGCAAAAGGCCTAAAACATCAAAATGGAAAAGGTCACTAACGACCACAATATAGTCTTATTGGTGCAACCTGCCAGCAATGCAACTATCACCTGAGGGCTTGCTCTCCCTCGGCGGTC
>NW_024582724.1:69558-87763 GCF_018398535.1 Haplochromis burtoni
GCCCCTGACCCACCCACCTGCCATCTCCACACCCGCTGCCTAGCTTCATAATCCCGAGCCCTGCTTAACATGGCAGCACTGAGCTACTCCTTGCTGGATTGTTGAGCGATCAGCATCAGTCGCTCAGTAGTTTGAGAATCTGTGAGACGTTTTCCGTCAGTTTGCCTCTAATTGAAGTTTTTGTGCGCAGATCTTTCCCGGACCTTTCCCTGCCTGCAATCCTGTGAATGAGTGTGACCCAGTTAAGGAGTGAGGAGAGTGATTTGGAGACCTTTTGGAGCACGTTTGATCCCCTTCCCTCCCCTCACAGATCCTGGAGCCCTGGACCCCCCTTCAGTACATTGTATATATTATCACCTGGTGTTGTCTGTATAAATAAATTAACTGTCTTCTCTAAAAGGATTCCTGGTCTGCGCCCGAGTCCGTTAACTAATCCTGACAGATCAGCTGTCGGAACTGGGTCGCCGTGTTACGCTGGCTGGGGTCCTTCTTTTCCACCTGGTCTTCCTGCACTCCTCTTCATGTCTGGGGCCTATCTTCTCCAGTACTCAGCTGGCTTCCTTTTAATAGGTCTTTAAACAGCTGATAGGCCACCTCTGGACACACCCAAAGCTCAGCAGGTGATCTCTATCAGCTAATTTGTCCCATGCACCCAATCCACAGTGGATTAAAACATTGTCAAATAACACACTAAAAACATGCAATACAAACAGAATGAAACCATGCAAATAAAAACTACACTCATAAATAAACACTAAAATTCAGAATAAAACCAATATACAAGATAAATACAAATTTCCACTGTGTGACAATTGTCTCCTGTGGCTGCTTGGGTCTTGGGGGCAGCAAGTGCCTCATCCATGCTATGACCTGTCCCCTAGATGGGCTGTAACAAAAGAAACTACAGAAAAAGGGACAGAACTTTAGTAAAGAAATCTGGAGAAATTGCTGCGACAATAAAATCATCAAAACAGCTCCTAGAACAACAGTGTAAAAGTGTTCAATCCCCATTAGTTATGTTTTACTGGGTAACACTAAGAAAATTACTAAAGTAATATATCAGATATGTTGCATCCCAGTGAGCAATAGAGGTAGTGGACATTACAAGCAGAGCAAATTTCGAAATGATACTGGGGTCAATATAACACTAGGCACAGTCCCGGCTGTTTCTGGTGTGGGAAATGTTTTCTTGGCACAACTTAAGCATGCTTTTATTAGTGAAGAATAATTTGTAACTATGAAGCATTGTCCCAAAAAGTTGATTCTGTTCATCTGGACGTAACGTTTTCAGAGGGAGAAATGTTTTGTCACTCATCCAAGTGACGTCTTTAGACTCAGCTGACTGCAGGGCTCCCCAATCTTATAAACGGACATTTGCATAATGACTGAAACTAACACCACTTATGAACAATGGGCTGGGAGGTCCATTTCTTCATCATTAATTTACAATGCTTCTAAATGAGAATACACTCCTAAAGGTGTTTGAATTCACAGACAAACTTAGCCCAGCACAGCATGAGAAGTCTAAGACCAGGAAACAGGAAATCTGTGCGTCAGAAACATCACCAAAATATGGAGAGTGTCCTAAGAGAAAAGTATGCCACACTGAGGATGGGGACAAGTGGGTTAAACATTTTGTCTGACAGACAGCTCACCCAAGCAGAGAAAAACATCCTTGCAAAAGGGTTGAACTTTGTTGTGACGCCGAGAAAAATCCCACTAGTGGAACTGATCGCAGCAACTGAAACAACAGCAGACATGAAGCGGAGTAACTGCAAATAAAAGTTTCGGCTTGTCTCAGCAGTGCATCCAAAATAAGCATGGAGGAGAGGAAGGCATTCGCATCGCTTAGTAACAACAACAACACTATCATCTTTCTGCCAAACAAGGGTAGGTGCACAGCTTTGATAAACAAGAAAGACTATTGTGTTGGAGGTGTGGTCTGAGGAGGGGTGGTGCAGTGGGCTCGAGGGACAGTGCCAGGGAAACTGGTGGAGCAGCTGAAAGCCATTCAGCACATATGCTTTCACTATATCAGTGATGCTGGGACCTGGAGATGGAGCCAGCTGGAAAGCTGAGAAGTGGTGAACCTGTAAGCAGGGGAACTGTAAAAACCAATGCATTTTGTAATACAGAAACCACACAAACACACCAAATGTCTCAGGTTTTTACCAGGCTTCACAACTATCATGAGAAAATGTTGTTACTGCTTAGTGATAAAAATACTTATGAGCCCCTGAAACGAGACCCAGGAAGTGGTTCCAGGAAGAGGATGTTAGGTTGTGTGAAGCAGTTAGAGCAACACATTGCTACTGACCGGACCTCATAACACAGGGGAACCTACATCATCTGTGTGGTTTACCAAAGACACATAAACAGGGTATACCAATTGTCTATATGAACAACTCGGTAAATGGTAAATGAGCTCTGAGCTCTCAAAGCACTTTACGCAGGATGGTCACCGATAACATCACCAAGTTTCTGGCTTCGATCCTCAAACCGATGATAGTCAGCTCTAAACACCACATCCAGAACACTTTTGTTCTGTACTTAATTCCACCTACTTCACATACAAGGGTCAGTTCTACAGGCAGAAACATGGGTGTGCCATGGGCTCCCCAGTTTCACCCATCGTGGCCAATTTGTACATGGAAGAAGTGGAAAAGAGGGCTTTGCTATCCTACCCTGGAACACCACCAAGCCATTGGTTCAGATATGTGGATGACACCTGGGTGAAAATCAAATCTCAGGACGTACCACATTTCACGGATCACATTAACTCGGTGGACCGACACATCAAATTCACCAGGGAGGATATGAAAAGTGGCAGGTTAGCCTTCTTAGACTGTGAGATTTCCATCAGTAATGGGGGACATCTAAAAGCTGACGTGTACCGTAAACCTACACATACGGATCAGTATTTAAGGTTTGACTCTCATCATCCACTGGAGCACAAACTGGGCGTCATCAGGACGCTACAACACAGAGCGAACACCATCCCCACTGACACAGCAGCCAGGGAGGCAGAAGAACATCAAGAAGGCCCTGAGTAAATGTGGTTATCCCAGCTGGACTTTTGTCAAAGCTGGGAAGGCTCCTAAAGAAAGCTCCAGCCGATCCAGGAGAGAAGGACAACCGCTGCCCACCTGTAGTGATCCCGTACATGTCAGGAGTATCGGAGCAGCGACACATTTTTTCTAAACACCGGGTCTCTGTGGCTTTTAAACCCCAAAACGCCAAAACTTGGTCCACCCCAAGGATCGGGTCCCCCGACACAAACAGAGTAACATAGTGTACGCTGTTAAGTGCAGGAGGATTGGCAGGATTTATACATCGGGGAAACCAAACAACCTCTGGCTACAACACAGAAGAGCTACCTCGTCAGGCCAGGACTCTGCAGTCTGTTTACACCTACAGGCCAGTGGACACTCTTTCAATGATGAGGATGTAACATCCTGGACAGGGAGGAACGCTGGTTTGAGGGCGGAGTCAAGGAGGCCATTTACGTGAAAAGGGAAAGACCATCTCTGAATCGAGGAGGGGCCTAAGGGTACATCTGTCACCATCTTACAATGCTGTGATTGCAGCCATTCCCCAACTCTCTGTGAATGGACTCATGGTTATTGATCAGTGGTCGTGACAATTTGCTTATTAATTGTCAAGAAACTGACTGATTTGTGACTGTACTATCTGGTTGGTTGTACAACCTCACTGCTAGGTGCCACCAAATCTCACAGTAGTCTTTAATTCTACTTAATCCTGATCTGAATGCCACAACCTGAGAACTGTTGCTGATCACGTGGATGCTTTCATGGCCACACTTTACCTTATTCTATGCCTATAACTACCTGTGGTACTTGGAAATATGAAGAATGTTGACAGTTGTGGAAACGTAATATTTCCATGATGTGTCACATTAAATACTCACAATACACGAAAAAGTTAAATAAACCTAATAAAGTAAAAGATCAAATATGCAGAAATTGAGCTTTTCAGAGAACAAAGAAAAGTACACTGAAAGTAAAGGTAATTTTAAAAAAGAAAAATAATCTTTTATTTGATTAAACCCACAATCTTTTATCTAATTTGAGTGTGTCAGCCATTGTACAGCAATGAGAGAAAAATGGAGAAAACATATCAGTTAAATAGAAATGCACAACATTTGTACAAAACGGGAATGGAAACAACTTTGTGAAAACAGACATTACTGTCAATGTTCAAAATGTTAGTCACACTAACGAATGATTCAGAGAAACATGGGACATACTGTTTGAAATTTAGTTATAAAAAAAATAATAGCACATACTAGTTTAACACAATATTTGGAGTAACTTTTCTTCATTCACGCTGTAACCAGTTCATTTAATTTCTTTGTATTGTACTGGTTGGAGAACCTATAGTGTACGGGGAAACAGTGGAGCTAATGTTAGATGAAGCAGCAGTGTCATAAACACAGCTAGGCTGGTTCCAAAGGTTAGTCACTAAGGCTTGCTATCAGCATGCGTGGAAACAAGAAGACCAGCTGCCAGTTGCACCTTTTTCCCACAGTCCTGTTTTGTTCAGGAAAAACACTCCACTAGTGTAACATTCTGGCTACTGCTAAATCCTAGCTCATAATATGTACAGTAATCATGATCACTGTCTGTATTCAGAGTCACCGTATAAGTGACCTGAACCAAGAGCCTGATTCAAACAAATTTACAGCAGGAGCTGCTTCTGCTTGATATTGATTGGCTGGTCTATCCATAGGCTTTATTTTCTACTCAGATGTTCAGGAGTGAGAGCCTCCAGATCATCAGTGATTCATTCTGCATATTAATATCTATATTATCCCAATCTATGATCTTCCTGTAAGCCCAACCATGTGGTTTTTTTGTTTGCTGCAATTAAACCTGACCACTTTTTTCAAATATATCTATATTTAATATGTCACATTAGAGGGCATAACACTAGTTAAAGTCCTGGGTTCAAATGCAGTCTGGGGCCTTTCTCTCCTGTGCTTGTACAGCTTCCTCCCACAGTCCAAACACATGCATGGGTTAGGTTAACTGTGACTCTAGACTGACTGTGGCTGTCAAACTGAATGGTTGTGTGTCTCTTTGTGTTAGCCCTGTGACGCACTGACAACCTCTCCAGGGTGTACACTGCCTCTGAGAGCTCCTGTTATACTTAAATTAATAAATGGAAGCGGATGGATGGATGTCATATTATTATTCACAGATCAGAAGATATATTAACATGGACACAAAAAAAGAAATCTTTTTTTTTATATGAACAACTTTGAAGATGAGACGTGGAAACTTAAACACATTTTTCTACCTCTGTGTACTAAACCTGACATCATCACACCATGAATGGGAGTGAATTATAATAAAAACTTCATCATTCAAATTTCAAAGTCTGCAGGGCCATCCAGTGGGTTGGATTAGACCCTTTGACTGGTTGGACCCCTGAACTACAATATCTGTACCAATGTCAAACTACCTGGATTCAGGGTGCCACAATTTGAACATACTGATTAAAAAGAAATCTATTTAGACATGTTAGACTCAACAACCCAAAACAAAACTATGCAGACGTCACATTTTTATGAATACTTTCTCATCAAAACAAAGAATAAAGAGGCTTTGCAGTAGCTGGAGTCACTGAAGATGGCTTAGGGCTCTATGTCTGTAGTCTCTATTGGGAAGAAAATGAATAAAGTATTAGTTTGAGTTGACAAGTAGTACACAAAGAGTGTGTTTTATTATGCTGCAGCAGTTATTATGTGGAGGGCGAGGTTACAGGGAAGTTTCAGGTAAGCCTGCTATTGTTTAAACTAAGGGCTTGTCTTTCAGTGACCAGTCAACTGTAGTTAATGATTATGCAGTGATAAGAGTTTTACTGCCACAGTTACAGCCATTTTTTTACTTCTGCTTTTAAAGTCCATCAAAAACAAAGCTATACCCGGCTAGACAGAAACCTGTCTTTTGTTGCACCATTACCCTTACGTAAAGCATCTGTGAAGGTCATTAATGCGACTGTAATCCAGGGATCATTGCACAGATTTGAAAAAAGGACTTCTAGTCCAAAATGTAATATGTTTTATAATGTTTTGTATTTATCAAATAACACTAACTGGGTATCCTTTTAAAAAAAAAAAAATGGGATGAAGATGTAAATTGAATGCTATGACGTCAGCTGAACACCTACAGAAGATTTGGGACAAGCTTAGTGCTTTAAAAAAGCTGATTTTCTCACATTTCACATTTTTGTAAATGAGAAACTAACAAAAAATGTATCCCTGCCTGTCCCCAACACACACGCACTGTGAGGAGTAGCCCAGTGTCGCTAATCTGTTGGAAAAACGTGATCAAAGGGTAAAGGTATTAAAACCCATTTTCTGTGTGTTGTTTCTTATACGATTTGAATTTTTGCCATCTTTGTCGTTGCTCAATATCATTTCAGTTAGTTTCCGCTATTAAAAGTCTTGGTTTTACGTTTATTTCCTTTGACCAATTTACTGTTTTTTACTGACTACAATAACTGGGCCTGTGTGCGCTGTGAGCCAGGCCTCACCTGTACGCCAGGCCTCACCTGTACCCGTCATTATGCAGGTGATGTCTCTGTAGCGGTGTGGGGCATCTCTACGCCACAGTCTGCTATTGAGGAGGTAGCAGTCTGTGTGGTATTGCCCATCGTTGCCATGGCTACGGTCACCCGCTCCGGCGGTGACACAGGTGGCCCCGAGGCTGACCTGGGCATGCGGGCCGTATGGGACGGTTCTCTGTTCCTGCGGAACGAGTTTCGGATGCCGGTGGACACGCGGCTGGAGAGGCGCCTCACGGCGCCGCTGATGCCCCCAAGTCCGCCCTTGTTCTTTTTCAGTAACCCCACATCATCCTCCAGCTCTGACGGGGGCACTTCGATGTTCCCAGAATACCAGAACACCCACCAGATGAGGCTGAGGAAGATGACGATGGCGCCCGCGTAGATGAGCAGGTCGTAGAAAAACACGTTGACAAACACGCCGAGGAGGAGCACGGCCAGTCCCACAATGTCAAACACCACCGCGAGCCAGAAGCAGCACACACAGCGACCCAGACCCCGATAGGCCGGCTCCATGTCCCATAAAGAGAAGTCGGTCCCCACGACGCGTTTATTTCCCGTCGTCTCTGTGCCGCGGCATTGAGCGCGGCTCCAGTGTGAGCCAGGCGTGGCGTCCTGTCCGCTCAGGTGCGCTGCCCCTGAGAGGAGGGGCTGTAGACGCTACCTGACGGCTGCGCTCATGTGCGTTTATGATGAGCGTTTATAAGGGTGTAGCTTACTGGGCCCAGACTTCGGACGTTACAGTGCAGGTATGACTCATTAAACGTGAATATGAGAGCGGCTTTATAAACTGAGAGGCCAGCATTAATAAACTACAAAAAGAAAACTACAGATGACCTGACCAATGCCGCCTTCGCCATCTTGTTTTTAGGACTGGCCACCAGAAAAAAAGCACAATTGCAATATTTCAAAATCGATTAAGAAGATAATTTATATTTATGGGTGAATCATCCCTCTGATAGGAACACTCCGTTAACCAGTAGTGTGCTGCTACTTTTAGCTGCCCTCTTGCCACAAAGGGGTAGCCACAGCAATTAGCTCCATATGTTTGAGTTTTATGCAAGATACCCTTCCTGACACAACCCCAAAGGGTACTTGTGTCTCTGTCTAGAACTAAACCAACAACCTTTTGCTTGAGTAGATGTACTAACCACACCACTTGAGATTTCAGTGCAATGGGTTTAAGTTTTCTCCCACCTAGTCTTTGCACTTGTTTGCACATGTTAAACATGTCACCAAAAAGGTGCTACCAACATGAAACCAGCTGTCAGTAACATCCCATCCAATCCACATTTGCAAAGAAATCAAATAAACATAATAATGAGAAACGACAGGGAAAATAAGAACATACAGCAAGTTCTGTGGCTCATAGCAACATAGAGGACCACAGTTTTAAAAAAATGTATGAACAGACTGTTAATACAAATTTTGACATGATTACCTAACAAAAATTGAGAAGACACGAGCCTGTATCCCCTTTTTTGCTTGCAAATACAGTCAGAAGTCTCACACTGTTACATGTTGCCAATCAGTGCTGTTGTGTCTCCGGCGTCAGGAAGATGAGCCTAAATTCAGCTTCTCCCCATCTGTCCATCAAAAACAGGAAACAACTCAGAAGGTGATACGAGGTATGAAGAGATGAACCCCGGTGCCACCAGAAATAATATTGTTAAAAAGTGTTGAGTCACCACACGCCTTCTAAAAACGTCACTTCTCCTTGGTATTAATTGTGTTGTGCTGAAAGGTGGGACTTGTTTGGAAGTGATCCAATCAGAAGACACAACCTTGTGCAGTAAGGTTAGATGTGTAGATTTGATCTCCTACTGACAAATAGGAAAATAAGATGCTTTGTGAACTGGAGCAACTCTCACTGGTAAAAACACTTTAGGCAACCTAACCAACTTTAGATGTTTAGTCAAATGAAACTAGACTAAAAGAACTTAGATGGCCCCCAATGACCGAAACGACATCAAAACTTCAACATCAATATTCATAATCATGCTGAGCTCAGGGTGACCTGCTGAACACTTGATGCTTAAAGACTGAAGTCACTGAGTGCTGTCAGGGTTCTCAGCTGTTCAGTGTTCTGCCTGAGGATCATTTTAAATCACTTTTATTTTTCACTGAAAATAAGCTGCATCACCTGGATCACTTTTAGGATGCTAGTACTTTTAATGCTGGCTCTTGATTTTCTTTCATCTGCCAGTCGCAAAATTAGCTGTGGTGGAAAAAACAGAGTTTCCATCTTACCTTTGTTCCATGCTTTGACACACACTGCTCCCATCTAAGCCACATCCACTCCACAGCCTGTACCCATTATTCCACACCTCCATCATGTTTGCTGTGCATCCTTAAAATTAAATAAAATCTAACTGAGGTTGTGCCTTCTTATTTTCACCTCAAAGCTAATGTACAGTGCTGCTGAGTGCTGGGTAGGTGCCCGTCTTGCTCATTCTTTGAGTTTTGAAAAATAAACCACAATTGACAAAATGACCTTCATATTATTTAAATGTTACATAAAATTTCTCCACTTAAGCTCAAGTCCATAAAATTTAATTACTGGTAAATTACTGGAGTTACAGAGGACGTGATCTATCCAAACAGACATCTTTTTCGATAGATGAGTCGTCCCTTGATGACCATCGCAGAAAATGCAAGTTTAAGGCTCTCGTGCTTTACTTTTCAGACACACTTTTACCTACAGTATAAACACGTTACATCTAAAAGAGGGCAAGAAGAAAACAAAGAACCCTGAAGTGACTGATATGAGTGGATCTTTTTGGAAAGAGCTCCGACTGGCAGCGACTTTGACAGGAGCTGGAAAGAGTCTGTGCAGTTTTCTCTTATTCTGTTATTCAAAGAAAGAAAATCAAGTGCATATAATCAATTAAATAATAATAAAAAAAGAATGATACAAGTCAGTTTGAAATGGTTTCAAACGGGGATTCAGCATCAAGACTGCTTTGGCTGCCATCTGCCAAGAAATAAGTGGTGTTGATAGGATGACACTCGTCCATCCGCCTGAACTTTGACAGGCCAAAACCGTATCGTACGTACGTGTAAGCACATGGTGGTCAAGGTAAAGCCTCCATCAAATCACATCACACCATGTTTTATCGTCTTTTAAGGTTCTTACAGGATCATCATTCACAGAATAAAATCTGTCTCCATCTTCAGGTTGCTGGGCACCCACATCTCTGCCAATCTCACCACAGCACCATCACCCCAGTAAAGGCGGCCTGGCAGCAGCTGCACTTCCTCCGTGTGCTGAGGACCAGAAGCTGCTGCTGACCTTCTGACGCTCCTTGCCTGGGTGCTGGTACGCAGGGGCCACAACTGAGAACAAGAAGGCTGCCTAAAAGATCCTTGGCTGCCTTCTGCCACCCTTGGAGGCCATTGCCAGCTCCTCCTGCCTCAGGAAAACCAGGGCGTCACAGGTGACCCCTGCACCCCGCTCACCACCTGTTTGACCCACTGCCCTTCAGATGGTGCCTCAGGTTAGCGTCACTGGCAGCTGAGATATTATAGGTGGCAGGGCAGCTCTACAGAGCCAGAAGCGTAACATCCAGCATTTAAAAAAATGTATTTAAGAAGTGAAGAGTCCAAGCTGATGCTTCAAAACATGTAATTTTTATGTTGTGATACATATTTATATATATATAACTCATTGCTATGTAAATACACACATGCTCTAACTGCACTTTGTTAGTCACAGCTAACACAAATCCCTAAATAATAATATGGCAGAAATCTAATGCATTTAGACACAGCTCAGCTGACAGGATCACTTGTTACCTTGATGCAGTAGGAGACACACTGGGCGGCACTCCTGTCAGATCCAGTCTCACCAAGACTGGATGATAGAAGCAAACTGTAGTCTGGTCTGATGGATCCATCCTGTATCAGTCAGGCTAACGGTGTGTCATGTTGTGGGGCGTTTTCCTGACTATAGTCAGGGTTGGATCAGGCGACCATCCCTGCTGCGATAAGCTGCCTGGGCCTTCCTATGATGTACTGAGCGTTTCTTCTTCACTCTCTGTAAACACAGTCGCTGCATTGAATCTTAATTTTGCAATCTTTAAAGTCTCCTGTGACCTGTCATTATCACTGTGCTTCATAAGGGCAGCACCAACATTCATGTTGCTGGATTAAAACCTCGTGATTAAAAATACACTTTGAAGACTGAACTATGAAGCTGATCTCCAATGAGGAATCATTTCTTGGGAATTCTGATTTTAAAACAAGCATCAAAATCAAAGACTGATTTGCGACTGGTTAAAAATGATAAATGTACTCACCCACCACAGCTCACTGAGGTCCCACACCTCCAGACCCCCGCCCCCCCAGCCCAGATCCACTCTACTTTCCAACCTGTTCTTGTGTCTCTTGCTCCTTTGTCTTACTTTTTATATTTTATACCTGCACAGTTGGTGGAGCAGACAATCTGGGTGTGCACATACAATGACAGTAAAGGCATATTCTATTCTGTTCCATCACAAGCTTCTATATTAACCCAGGAATTCTGCACTCACAAAAGGAGGTTATTTCACTCTTCGACACAAACTTAGCCATGGCTAAGGCCAAACAGCAGAGGCCTGTTACCCATGATACGAACTCAAATTTAACAGACAAGCCCTCACATCGACATTCCCAGAGCTTTGTGTTCACATCGTGTACATACTGGAAGCACTGACTACGTTTCGGTCCACAGGAGTCGATTTGTGTTGCACGTTGCAGTAATTAAACAAAATCTTTCTATCTATATACACTTTCAAAGCAGTTTCAGTCAAGCAATAGCAAAGATGCTGAACACACAATCCACCGTGGCATGAACTGAACACCTGACAAACAAGCTTAGTTTTCCCCAATTTATGGTTTTATTGTCATACTTGTTTGCTTTGATAACATTTGAACACGCTCAAGCACACTGCCAGAACGCCACATGAGAAACCAAAAACTGGGTAAAAGCAGAGGGAAACATGTACACCCAAGATCAACATTTGGTTTCAACTGTTTAGTTCTTTCAATTTCCTTTGCAAGTTACTGTGAAAATCATTTTACACTCCGAGCAGAATCCTGGTCCACATCTGTTTTCAGATATAAATTCTGCCATTTGTCATTTATGGAAAGAAAAAAAGTGGAGGGGAAAAAAAAAAATCATGTATGATAAGCAGACCAGAGTAAGGAGGTGGGGGAGGTGGAGGGAGGGCTAACCCAGAATGGCATAGCTGAGCTCTCAATATGAGAAAGCCGACTCGTGTGGACATCATCTTGGTTTGTCATTTGCTTAAAAACATGTTTCTTTTTCACATGAGTTTCTTTTTCAAAGCTGATCTTCAGCACGCAGAAAGGGGGCGTGCAGGGAGGCGCTGTCACCACTGATAACAGTGTGGGCGGGTTAAGACCAAGCTCCGCCTGCTCCTCCTCACTCAGACTCTTAGACTCGCCGTCAATCTTCAGTCCCGCTCAGCCACCAGCTTCAGCACTTTTCCGATCGCGATGGTCTTCCCTGGAACATACAGCAACAAAGAAAACACTCCTCAATATTGCGTGAGTCCTAACACGGCTCTGCTATTGGAGTTCTGCTTCATTATATGTAGGATGCTCAGACAGGGAAAAATGAGTTCCGTATACATGCAAGTAATTCCTGCTGTGAGTGACATTGAGGCAAGCAGAAATCCTAATGTGGCTGCCTCATGCACACAGGGCTGACTGCGAGTACAGATGCTCTGTATATCTGTACACCTGTGTACTGTGCTGCAAGTCGAATAGTAAAAACGAGCATGACTGTTGATGAGTCTTTAAACCAGCTGCTTACAACAGAGCCTTTTATGGATGCAGACTGAGCTGCATCACCGAACCCGCACCCTGAAGTGGGACACCCGATTTATCCTCGCTGGACCGAGCAGCAAATCAGATGGCAGAGCTGATGTCTGCACGACGCAATCAGCAATAAAATAGTGGTTTTCTGTGCACATCCAACCAGTTTACCACATAGCTGGTTGTCACTAGCACATCACACCACAGTTTCTCTCTGAAGCATGAGCAGGAACATCCGCCAGCCTGTCTGCAGGGGAAGGGGAGAGACCCCCCCCCTCCGAAATGAGCTTCACTTCACAGATGTGAGGGGGGGGGAAAAAAGTCTCTCTGAAACTTATTTTGCACATATCAATTTAGTTTTCCTGCAGATGTAGTTTGAAAGTTCTTTGTCTTAATCCCACAGACTCTACAGCCCAGAAAGCCAGGTTAGCTGAGACTAAAGTCAAAGGTTTCAATTAACAAACAAAGCTCTCTCTCTGCCAACAGATCACCATGTGTGTTCAAAGTTTGACTTAAAAAAAGAGATTCCTTTCTTTAATGTTTTAAATGACAGTGTTCTGTAGTGTGGTATGGTTCTACTGAGATCATATACTGAGTTGTATCTGAATGAAGGCCAGCTGTGCAGTAACAGCAGCACAGTTTGTGTCTTTGATTTTCCAATTGCAATGTGTTTGTATCAGCTGGAACCTAATCTGCTGTTCAACACTGTTGAACTGCATCTACTGGGACTGTGTTCAGTTACAACTGTAGACCGTTCAATCATTAAAATGACTTCGATCTGGTCACAAGCTGCAGTGATTTTCTCGTTACCGTCTACATTATCAGACAGATAGAACGATAGATATATATGCACACACACACCTTCATCCCGTAAGGTGAACCGTCCCATCTGAGGGAAGTCTTTAAATGTCTCGAGGCAGATGGTCCCTGCTGTGCGCAGACGGGCGATGCACACCTGGTCCTGTTTCACAAACCGTGGTCGTGTCTTGCTCTTCTCTCCTGTCTTCTTGTCTACCAGACAGATTAAGGCCTGCACCCAAGCAGCATATGTGGATTTGTAGCAATCTTAAACCAAATGTATAACATTTGGACAGATTAAGATATATGGTCTAAAAGTCTTGAGCCACCACTCATTTAGATTTTGCTAGGATAAAGACAAACGCTTGCAAACACACTGCAGAATTTCAGTGAATGTAAGTGAATATTTGGTGTGAGCACCTTTACTCTTTAGCACATGCACTCTGAGGCAGCTCTGTCATTTCTTATGTTCAAGAACACTTTCCCAGACTTTTTGAAGGACATTGAAAGCTCTTCTTTGGACGTTTCTGCCTTTTTCCCTGTTCTCTGTCAAGATGATCCCACACTTCCTCAATAAAGTTGGATTCTGGGCTTTGGGAAGGCCAGTCCATAACTGATGGTTTTCCCTCTGTGTTTTGGCTTAATTATGCTTTTGCTGCACTGACAGTGTGTCTGGGATCACTGGAGAAGCTGCTGCCAATCTGAAGGTACTTTTTTCAATTCCAATAACTTTGATCAGATCTCCAGTGCAGCCCAAACCAACATCACTGCTGTACCTCCCTCCTGAACTCTGACAACAGTTTGGGTTCAGCATTTCATCATTGGCAGTTTTGTTTTTTTTACAACAAGCTCTCAGCTGACAGCTGTTTGGGGATCACCTTGTTAGCCTGTCTAACCGTGCTGTCTTTGGCCTTCTTCATAATGAAACAGATTATGTGGGGTTTGGTTTTTTAAAGACTGCTAGTAAGAAAAGCCCCTTTTCCATTAGTACCTGCTCAGATCACTCGCCTTTACCCGACTCAGACTGACAGTTACCTGTTACAATCGAGTACCACCTAATGTGCGTAGTTGTCGTTATAGCAACGCGGCCGGTGTGATCCCGGTCTGTGGCTTTTTGTCACACTTGAGGACCTCGTGTTATTTTTTGTAGCCAGTTCTCTTGTTGCCTGGTTTAAAGAATAAAAAAATGGCGGTTTGGATTTTCGTGAACGAGATGCTTTCATGGCTCGTGAGCGGTCAGTGACGCCACTGACCAGCCAATTGGTGGCGTGCAGTCTGACGACATCGCATGTTAGTACCTGTTTGGATCGATTGGAACTCTGGCCAAACAGGTACAACTGGAAAAATCCTGAAATCGATGCGAGTAGGTACTAATGAAAAGGAGGCTAAATAGGCCCAAATTGGTTCCTTGGTGAGTTGCCCGTTTTGTGAGGCCACTACACTGGTGTTTGTGTTGATACAGAATCTTTGTTATGCTTGAATGATTCACAGGTCAGTGTTAAACAGCTTAAGCAAAAACAAATCCTGTGAAAACGGTCAGGTATTTACACTGAGTGAAAAAGCAGCCAATGTCCACAACTTTCCATCAGCCTGGAGAGCTCCTGATCCACACCATATTTTAAATATAAAGAAATGAGTCGGGGCTCAAGACCATCGAGAATCTGGCATCAGGTTTTACCGTAATTTGCACTTCTTCAATGCAGGTGTGAATGTGAAGGACTGCATTGTAACCTGGACAGATGATGGATTTGTGTTCAATGATGACAATCTGCAGAGGAAAGAGTTCCGGTGATCAGGATAAGGCTGCCCATACAACATTTTCTCACTGTTAACATCAACAACTGTCTTGTGGCATCAAGCCTGAGATTCATTGCGCACCACGTGAACAGCTGCTGTGCACGTTGTCTCGATGCATGCTCAATCATCGTGGACGTAGCGTTTTGCTGTGAATGTTGTGTCGATGGGCCCTGTAATACCAGCAGAGCGTCCACGTGCACTAACCTGCGCGTCAAACGTGCGCCCTGAGTGGCACAGGTTCTCAGCATTGCACAGAATGAAGCCCGGGAGGATCTCCTCCTCCTCTATGCCTTTCAGTCGCAGCTTGAGATTTTCACCTGGCTCTGCGTCGTCCGTCTCCACGTCATCAGAGAGCAGACTCAACACTTCCACCACATGCTGCACATATAAAGAGACAGGACAGAGACGTGTATCCACATCCCCACACCAAAACAGGTGACACTGGCAAGGACCTACGTGGGATATCACTAGTTTGTTTTCCTTAATACCAGTTAGTTTCATGCAGCCTATTACATCTGAATACATGCTTCTAATTCTAATTTTAACTACAGGCAAACAGCCAGTGAGCAGCAGCAATAATCTCACCTGGCTCCGGCTTATGGAAGAAGATCTCTTACCCTGTTTGGCATCATGACCAGCTGCTGTGCTTTACTGATGGAGCCAGACTCCAGTTTGCCCAGAATCACAGTGCCCATGTCCTGGTGGAGACAAAGAGTGTTACAGAGCAGCTGAGAGAGAATCTGTGCATCTATCAGTCTGACCAAGTCTCCACTTCCACCGCAGCAGGACATCATGTCCAAGTTCAATGTGGCAGCAAACGATTAGAAAGAGCGGCTGTGACGAGAGGTGGCCACTCACTCGCCATGAGAGCATCAGACTATCATATGCCAGACACACTGGGACGATCTGGAGGCCGGTTAATCTCAGTGTGGACTCCATCGGACATTCATGTTTTAATATTTCTGTCAGCAAATGTCTAGGAAAGCTCAGGGTTGCAGCGCATATGTGCCTGTCAGACTTCATGCTGAGATGATGTTTCAATGCTGGGAGATGGCACGCTCCTTCAACTCTGTGCAGAGCAGAGACGGCTAAGAGGAAGTGCTCCGATTCAGAGTCAATCTTTAACCAGCTAATCAGTAACTTCTGATTTTAGGTTTGTGGTTTGTATACGCTGCATGACATCATGCTGCAGGGGCTCACAACGCACCGTCTCATAGCCCCGTCAAGATTACACGCAGTCTGTGTCACGTAGAACATGTAGTTTGTATCAACGCACAAACGTAAAAACTTTCCCCGTTTGGTTTGTTAACCTTTGTCAAAAGCTCCACCCTTTCGTAGAATTAACCAATTTTCTTGGTTAAATCTAATCACGCTAAACTGTAATGCAGCTTTTAGATGTGCAAATGAGAAAGACCCTTACCTTGTATTTGTCTACGATCGGCAATCTTACAGGACCGTCACTTGATCTGTTAAAATTTGGCAAACTGTCCAAGTGTGGAATAAAAGGTAGACCTCTGCAATATAAAACAAAAACGATTCCTCGTGTTTAACTTGTTTGCCTGATCTCTTCAGTCGCCACAGGTGCAAAAAGGAACACAGCAATACTTACATGTACCACGAGCACATGTTGGCGGGCTCCTTCAGGTTGGCTCCTGTCAGCCCGGAGCACGGCATGAAGTGGACATCTTTCTTTGGATTGAAGCCCACTTTCTTTAAAAATGGCACCAGTTTCTCCTTACACTCTTCGTACCTGCGGGTTCAGACAGGGTGGATGTAAAGCTCTTCAAAGGACAGCAGCATGACACAAAGTGACCACCACATGTATCAGCAGTGGGTGGAGGACAATGTGGCACGTGCAGCACCAGTGAGGTCAAATGCTGACAGGATGAGTGGAATTAACCTCTGATTCAGTCTCCCACAATAAACAAGCATTTATTTCAAACTCCTATTGAAGTAAAAATGAAACAGCATGTAGAGGCCAGCAGAACAGAGAATGTGGATTCCCAGTAATCGCTGCATGAGACGACTCAGGACAGTGTTAAACTCTACATTACTATTGTTATTAATAAAAGTAAACCCACTAATGCTCTAATTACAGATTACAGTGTAAGCCAGTCAGACATGTGCGTATATGTATACATGCAGACTTTAGCTGCTGTTCAGTGTCCAAACCTTTCCAGGCTCCAGTTGACAGTAGGATCATCCATTTTATTCACCAGAACTATCAGGTGCTTGACTCCGGCTGTTTTGGCCAACATGGCATGCTCCCGTGTCTGTCCACCTTTCTCAAAGCCGGTTTCAAATTCACCTTTCCTGGCAGATATCACCTGTGGGACAAAACACTCACTCACTTTGTGCTGCAGCCTGGTGTAACGTCATGAAACAGATAACACAAATGCATTAACAACAAAACAATAAAGACGTTAGAGCTTAGCCTATCCCAGCTGTCACACGGTAAGGACGGCACACACTGAGCAGCTCACCACAGGGTTATGAACATGAATAATTCTGAGCACTGACATTTTTATACTTTTAACTTTGTCCAAGTTTAAAGGGTTCAGTAACTAGTAGTGTCGTTTTTTCAATCCTGTCATACTTTGGAGCACTTGGAGGGAAAGTATGTTAAGCACAGATACTCCTTCATAAACACTATAGAGGGAGTGTGTACGAACAACTATGGACACAGATGTTTTTGAGAGGTTGGTTATACTGAATAAAGATGGAACCAAACTCTTCACCTGAGGCAAAAACACAGGCAGGGTGTGAAGGCATTGCAAGGAAGAGTTAGCTGATGATGTGCAACCAGGAGCAAACAAATAACTCAAGCAAGGATCACCAGCTGCTGCCTGACAGGAAGAGCCCACGATGAACGGGAAAACAGGACAGCTGGCTAAAAGACTCAGGCAGAAAAGTTTCCAGCTTTATTATGTGATAACACCTCAACTTCTAATGAGTTACAGTGTTAACTTCCTTTAGTTATTGTTAAACTGCCATGTTACGCAGTTGTGTTATACTTTTACTCCAAATTCTCAGAAAACATCTGAGCTAGGGCTGCTCGATTATGGCAAAAATGATGATCTCGATTATTTGACGATATTTATTTAACAATAACAACGTGTTGAATAATGACTTTAAAGATTGTCAAAAATAATATAAAATAGTGCAAATACTGATAACAGTGCAAATGTTTGCAATATAAGAA
>NW_024582724.1:88749-89875 GCF_018398535.1 Haplochromis burtoni
AAAGATCCTCAATCAGCGCAGTTAGTAGTCTCAGCTATACTATTAGTCCTTGTAACACACACACACACACACACACACACACACACACACACACACTCTAAACCAACAGCTCTCTGTAGCAGACTTACACGCCGACTTCCAGTTTAGCGTTAAGCTGCACTGACATACACTCAAGCGTCTGCATTTGATTTCAAAGGTAAACTACAGGGAATTCATTACAATTGTACTTTCTGGTGTTTTTCTCGGGGGTAAGTTCAGTAACACTGCTCATTTCCTGGACTCACCAGCACAGCCAGGTCTGCTTGTGATGCGCCTCCGATCATATTGGGCACAAAGCTCTTGTGACCTGGAGCATCTAAGATGGTAAAGTGCTTCTTGTCTGTCTCAAAGTATGCTCGGCCAACCTCCACCGTCTTGCCTTTGTCCCTCTCCTCCTGGTTGGTGTCCAAAGCCCAAGACAGGTACCTGAAGATAGTTTCAATAAATAAAAAAACAACCTGAGACAAAGTGCTACTGTGTTCGTGGTCACTCTCAGCAAGTCAGTTTCTACGATGTGCTCGACACACAACACCACCATGTTGATGCAGACACAGCAGACCATCCACTCACCAGGTTTCCCGGTTCTTTTCCTTGGCTTCTCTTTCATATTTCTCTAAGGTCCTCTTGTCTACCATGCCAGTCAGATACCTGTGGTACATGAAAGGAACATGTCAAAGGCACGATGTGATGGAAGCAACTTCACTCACCTAAAGAAAAAAGGAGACTACTACTCACATGATTTGTCCTCCAATGGTCGACTTGCCAGCATCTGGAAAAGCAGCATATATTAATCAGCTAACCTACACCTTCCATGTAATAAACCCATTTTTACCATACCTGATGTGCGTACGAAACTAAGTGTGCGATTTAGTTTGTAAATAACAACCAGAGCGGGTACAACCGGAGCCCTAATACACCAGTGAAAACAGCCCCAACAAACTAAACATTTGGACAAAAAGCTCAAAGCCGTCGTTGTTATGCGTGCCGGTCACACTCACACATGCTAACTCAAAACAGCAAACGAGACTTTCCACTAACCTACATGTCCAATGAACACCACATTGATGTGTTCCTTTTTGGGGGCATC
>NW_024582724.1:91046-93520 GCF_018398535.1 Haplochromis burtoni
TTTTTTATTGCAATAAAGCAGCTAGGATGGCTCTGCAGTGCTTCACAGACCAACGTCCTGCAGACAGCAGTGTTTGTGGGTGATGTTCACGTCTGGCTTTAAGCTACATGTGTGGACAGCACGGTGAGCCGTGTTCACAGGCAGGGATTTCTGAAGCCGTGCCCATTTTTAATGCAGTGCTGCCCGAAGCTTCGTCCCTGCACACAAAGATTGAACCTTCTAATGATCTTATCGACTATAGATGTCGATTCAAGTTTCACATTTTATGCTGAGGAAAATTTGAAATTGCTCCACAGTTTGTTCCTCCGAGTGTTCCTTATGAGTAACACTTTTCCAGCTCCTTGTTGCCCTGACCCATCTTCTTGAAACGTGCTGCTGCCATCAAACTCAACATGAGCTTATTTGGTTTTTAATGAAATAAAATACCTCAGTTTAGATATTTCATGTTTTCTATGTTCTACTGTGAATGATATTTGAATATGAGATTGTCAGATCAACCATTTTCCTTGCGCGCACACACACACACACACACACACACACAATCCCAAGATTTTTGGAACTGAGGTTGTAGAAACCTTGTTTACAACACCAGCATGCCTACCATGTGTCCTTCCTTTATTCTCAGCGACCTTCAGGTGTGTGCAGACACAAACACAAGCTGTGTTTGACCAAGATGAAGGCGAGCCACAAGCCTCGGTTACAATTTCCACGTCTTGTGATGCAAATTTCAGAACTGTGAGGGTCTGTGTCCCCACGGCTGCCTAATACTTAGTCCTTTACAGACACCAGGTGAGCCAACAGCAAGTATTCATTCCTGTTATATCTCTGAACTCTGCCCATTTAAACGACTAGTTACAAGGAACGTCCCTAACATTTAGCACAGGTGTCAGCACTGTGAATAAATACAGTGTAATGGGAGATGTTCACGTTTCCAGAACATTGAGTACAACCAATGGATCTAAATAAACAGAAAAATCTTTGCACCAAACACTACAGATTTCTGTGTGCCCTCACTCACTGCCCCATGTGTACAGTCAACAAGCACCACGACTTCAAGATTCACTGTACTGTGTGTGGACAGTACGGTGTAAGCGAGTCCTAACCACCATATTTATGTGCAGTCCTCCAAAGAATCAACGGTGCATCACTTGGCATGGATGATGTGGCCAGGTCAATTGCTGACAGGCTGGAAAGTGGGCCTGAACAAGGCAGCGATAAAAAACATAATTAAAAAAGACGGAGAAATAAAATAAAATCAATCAAGGTGGAACAGTGGTTTGCACCACTGCCTCGCAGCAAGAAAGTTCTGGGTTTGAGTCCACCACCTGGTTAGGGCCTTTCTTTGTGGAATTTGCATGTTCTCCCTGTGCATGTGTGGGTCCTCTCCGGCTGCTTCCCATAGTCCAAAGTAGGGCTGGGCCATATTATACCATTCACGGTAACACCGGTACAATGCTGGGCAACAATAAGAAAATAAAATATCACGATAAAACGCGCATGCGCAGTGCCTGTTTTCATACGCACATGGCCGAAAAAGCATGGCAGCAACTGAGAATGAGAAGGGAGAAAGCAGATCATTGAGTGAAACGGATGAACCAGAACTGGTTTGTAAAAATGCTGCAACTTCAGTGGTGTGGAACTGGTTTGGTGTTTGTCGAGGGAGATAGCTGGACGACGACCAGCCCGGAGACTGAGATGACGAAGCGGAGCAGCGAGCAAAGAGAGAGAGAGAGTCGGAGAGACGAGAAGGGAGGAGGGAGCGAGAGAGCGGAAGAGGGCGGAGAGAGAGAGCGAGAGAGCAGAGAGGAGAGCGGACGAGAGAGAGGAGAGAGAGACGAGAGAGGAGAGAGAGAGAGAGAGCAGGAGAGAGAGAGAGAGAGAGAGAGAGAGACGAGAGAGCGAGAGCAGAGAGAGCAGAGAGGAGCGAGAGCGAGAGAGAGCGGAGGAGAGAGAGAGAGAGAGAGCGGAGGAGAGAGAGGAAAAAGAGAGAGAGAGAGCGAGCGAGAGGAGAGAGAGAGAGAAGAGAGAGCGAGAGAAGAGAGAGCGAGGAGAGAGAGAGAGAGAGAGAGAGAGAGAGAGAGAGAGCGAGAGAGAGAGAGAGAGCGAAGAAGAGAGAGAGCGAGGAGAGAGAGAGATCAAACTGCAGCTTTAGAATCGGCGCAAAAAGGGCGTGAACACACAGCTCGACCCGCCGACACATCAGAATCAGCGAGCTGTCGGCTTTCAGCCCCGACCGTGTCCGTGCCGTCGGGTGAGAAAGGCGACGCCTCACTGATCCTGATCCGTCGGCGGGTCGAGCTGTGTGTTCACGTCTTTGTGCAGAAGCCTGTTGCTGCTCTCATTTACTGTTTGAGCTGTTTGGTGGTTGTTGAAAGTTTGTGAGGTTTCACCTGAGATTCTGGAATTTTGGGCAAAATACATTTATATAAAAAAATCGATTCAGGATTTTAATGAATCGATTTCACGTTATCCAC
>NW_024582724.1:123760-136294 GCF_018398535.1 Haplochromis burtoni
GCCAGAATCGATTTTAATCGATGAATCGATTATTAAAACCCAGCCCTACCAATAACTCATGGGATAATAAGGACACTAAAATGAGAGTGCTGGACTCCAAGCTGTCAGTCTGGTGACACAGACAGGCTCTCCTCCACACTGTGCTCATTCATCAGGTGCAACCCCAAACATTGCAGGTAACAGCTGGATTTTCCAGTTTCGGTGCAGCTAGCCAAACAGCACTGAGCCAATGACCGCTAAAGACACAAACAGTGAAAGTAGACAGTATATCCTTGATTTCTTAACATAAAACTCATTAAACGTATTATTAGTTTGAGTGTCCTTAGGCTCCCGAGTTATTGGTTCTACTAGTGAGCTGACATAAACTAATGTAAGTCTACTGACTACAACAAACCAGATGACGACACATCACTGACACAAGACAGAGCTGAAGATGTGTGGTGTTTGTCTCTCACCTCATCTAACCTGTGTAGTGTTGATATGTATTTGTAACTTTCTTCTACAAACACAGTGTATGAAGATGAGAAAACAACTGACTGCAAGCTTTGCTCAAGGGTACAACATGCTTTGTTATCAAGCTGGTGCCTACATGATGGTGGGAATCTCACACCCAGCCCCATTTCACTCCCATAGACAAGACTGTACTCACACAACCTTTGATATTGAAAAGGTTTTAACCTTCTTTCAATGTTTCTCAGACAGTTGGTTTGGTTTCGATGCCAGATGACCCAGGAAAACAAGCTTCAGCGACAACCAAACTCCCCCAGCTGGCACAATACACTTCCAGAGCAACTTCATTGACATCAAGAGTCAACAGCAGGTGGCCAGATAGCGGCATTGCCCTCGACCTTAAAGGAGCAGCAGCATATACAAACTCTACTATGGATAGAGAGCTGTCCTCTAAATCAGAGGCTTCAAAATCACTGTGTGTGAATGGACTTTAAAAGATTGAGTTTGAGATGTGCAACACGTGGAGTTAAAATGGTTGTGGAAGAGAAAGCTGAAGAAAAACTGACAATGTACATGTCACAACCATGAAGCAATGCAGGATGTGGGAGTGGCGACAGCAGCAGAAGAGAACCTGGAGGACCAATGAAGGCAATGAAGGCTCAGGACTGTCCTGAAAAGCAGGAGACTGAGGCCAACTGACTTGGAGGCTGAGAGAGAGAATGGTCCTCGGCATAGCAACAAAAAGAAGATGATGACACACACACACAATGCACTAACCTGCCTACTAACAGGCACACACACACATGCAGTGAAGACTAGCTTATGGTCATGAACATGGCCATGTCTCTCATCACTGTTAAAAATGAAAAGCTTAAATGCTGAGTTCAGCAACTGCTGACAGAGAGGTAACTCTCCAGGTTGCAGGACAATAGGTTGACTATTTAGTAGCCTCTGGTGCTACCGTCAATACACTTAGTGGGTAATAAAATTGTAAGATGCTTTCTAATGATTGAACAATACTACATGAAGTCTTTTATATGGATCTTTGAAACATTCTGTTGTCATCTGTCCTCTCAGCTTGTTGGGTTAAGATTAGACATGTAACCTAGTTGACTGCCATCATGTCAGGGAGAGATTGCTTGATTTAACACGAGTGAACGAAATGTTGCAGATGGTTAAACCTGATCCGGTGCTGTATGCGTGTGAGTGGAGATTCCAACAGACTGCTGAGTTTCCTGTTTGTGATGAACTGGTGAAGCTTGCACAGCGACACACAGACACATCTGATCACATAGAAACAAACTCACTACATCTTACAGCACAAGGGTCCGAGGGAGCTGATGAGTGGGGTTTGATAAAAATGGTACAGAGATGCAGGAAACTGTGCAGCCAGGGTAATTCTACTCAACTCATTGTGTTTACATAGCACCAAATCACAACAGTCGCCTCAAGTTTCCATCCGTCCTAATTCTGACTGGACAAAACTGTTTTCATAGAATACATGTTTCTCTTTCCAAAACTGAACAAAGCAATCGGGGCCATGACTAAAATTAGTGCAACGATACAAACACTGGGAAGAAACTGACATTCCAGGGGTAAAACATTGCAATGAGGTGTTTAGGACCCGTCTGACAGCAAATATTAGTGTTGTAAAAACTGCAGCTGCTAAAAAGCACTTCCATGCCAGTTGACACCAGACTCTCCAGAACTGGGATATCCTGGAGTAATTGTGGGCAGCCAGTAAATCTGATGTGGGGGAAATGAAAGGTCGAGGTGACTCCTACGTCTGATTTCAGACCATGTGAGCATCAGTAAGCCTTTAAAGCAAGAAGCAGTGAATGCAGCTACACATGCCACCTGAAGTTCCCAAGAAAGTTGACCAGAAGTTGACCAGAAAGCAACATTTTTTTATTTTTCAGGATAAAGTGGATCCTGCAATTTAGTTTTGGTTCGCTTTGTTTCTCCAAGATCGCATCAGATGTAAGACCTTCTCTCTGAAAACCATTGCAGCGATCCGATTCATTCCAAAGTGACAAAGAAATGTTTTGCATATGACGTCATATTGCTGCCAGTAGATACCCAAGTATGCTGGGAGAGGCTCCAGTGTCAGCGGTGACACGTGGGAGGGAACCGACTGAACATGACAGACAACAGTGGACAAAAAGGGCCAACAGGAGCCAACAGGCCTTCCTGCAAACAGTAGCAGCAGCTGGGAAGAAATTCTCACTTAACATGAGCTTGTAGGCCATCCAGACTTAACCTTGTGGCTGCCACATTCTGTGTCACTGATCCTTCACAAGCAACCCAATCCCATCCTTAATCCACAGGGTTTAATATGTTGTCAAACCAACCTTTGCAGCTTTAACAGCCTCGACTCCTCTGGTAAGGTTTTATTCTGGTAAGCTTCCTTACAAAGCAGGCCTGCCTCACAGTCTCCACTCTAATTCATCCCAAAGGTGTTGTATCAGGTTCAGGTCAGTGCAGACCAGTCAAGTTCTTCCACACCAAACTCACTCATCCATATCTTTATGGACTTTATGATGTAATGCTTAGATGCAGCTGCTCAGCCATGGAAACCCACTCCACACATTTTTCTGGAGCTAATCTAAACGCCACATGAAGTTTGGATGTCTGAAGCGGTAAATTCTGGTGAGTTGGCAAACCAAGAGCAAAATATGGCCAAGCACCCACTGCCCTGCTCTCTGAGTACGAAGCCTACCACTTCGTGGTTGAGATGCAGTTGTTCCAGATCGCTTCCACTTTGTTGTAATACCACTAACAGCTAACTGTAGAACATTTAGTAGCGAGGAAATTTCCTGACTGGACTTGTTGCACAGGTAGCGTCCTATTATGGTAGCACACTGGAATTCACTGAGCTCCTGTGAGTGATCTATTCTTTCACGAATGTTTGTAGAAGCAGCCTGCGTGCCCCGGTGCTTGATTTAATACACCTGTCACCATGGAAGCAACTGAAACACCTGGATTCACTACACGTACTCTCAGTGTGTACTTTTGTGTGTTGTATGTAAAAATCTACACCATTAGAAGTACATGGTGTGATTGGACCCTTCTTTCTTAACAAAGCCTACTACTTTAATAGACTGGGGGGAAATGAGATCCCAGAAATGTCTTTATTAGAAGCACCAAGTTCTACCAAACACAGCAGACTTCCACAAACAAACACTGGTATGATGGAATCTACTGTGTGTTCCAAGTTGTCATCACACAGAAGATAAACTGGAATAATAAGGACATCATGTTCAAGAGTCGGCCCTGCAAAGTGTGGTTTGAGAGAATGTATGGTCTGCTTTAATAGATGCTAGTGATTATTAGATTATGAACAACTCTCCTAAACACACTTTAAATCCTTCAAAATCATATTTCACTGACGCACTACACAAATAATTTGCATTTCTAACAAAAATATAGCAGCAAATCAACATCTAGGCCTACAGTGTCAATCCAAAGGATGTCAAGAAATCTAAGAATCATTTTTCTTAAAGAAACTGTTTCACCAACAAACTATTTCCTGAAAGGCAAAACAGGAATTTCATCTTACACCAAATTTATAAAAATTGAGCTGACACGGTTTGAACAATATATCTAAAATGTCCTTCTGAAGCAAAAAAGAAAAACACAGCTCATTCTGTGCGTTTCAATTGGAACTGCAGACCATATACTCTCTCTTTGTTATGTAATACAGACATTCTGGTTTGATGATGATGATGATGATGATGATGATGATGATGATGAATGGATTAAAACAAAAGACAGACAAAGTTTTCAGTGGGAGAAAAGTTTCCTCACTCATCCAGGTGACTTGTTCAGTCTGTGTGCTGCACTGTAATGACTACGGAGCAATTAAAAAGGAGGGGCGGGTTAGCGCGCAGCGCAGCCAGCACAGCCACGTGAATGGCCCTACACGCTACAACCTACGCAACCCACGACCCCCCCTCACTCACACTTTACATGTTGAGTGATGTGTTGTATGAGACAGTGGGGAGAGGGAGGGCCGGCAGGTAGAAGACTATCCCTGGAAGGAGAAAGCCAGCAAACAACCGGCTCAGCAGTCACCCCCATTCCACATAACCCAACAAAGTGAATTCAGGGCCCACAGTGTCAACGCCCCGGAGCACCACCGAGTCCACGCAGGAAGTTGAGCAGTAATATGCAGATGGGTGGGAGTTTGAGTTTAATGTTTGATTATTTAATGTTTATTTAATTAATTTAATGTTTTGTGTTCTTCTTCCACAACTTATGAATCCGTCGCTGCACACCGATTTCTAAGGTAAAGATGAAGTTGCTCTACTAGGTTTGTAACATTTGCTGCACTCTACACAATGATAATGAACACATTAATAAAACAAACGATCTGAAGATGTTGAAATAGTATATGGATGGTCTTAACCTGTATGACACCCTTCCCAAGCAAACCAGCAGCTTATAATAGCTGACTGAGAAAATGTTTTTGCATACCGATGTATTATGTCAAGATCTCCATCGAAATCCAAGAGCGACTCTACTTTTCTGTCCTCTCCATCAGGCTCTTCAGTGGCTTGTTTGACTGTTTGGCTGGTTTCACTTTCATGTTCTACGGCACTCCCTGGCTCGTCACATCTTTCTGCCAGGATCACGAACCTAGACACGAAGACTGAAAAGTACACAAGTATACATACTGAAAAAACACGTATTCAGTACAAGTTTAACAATCAGATGATTTGCATTTTGACATGTTTTGAATTTTAATTTTCAAATGACAATTTTGACATTTTATTTCGCTCAGGTCTTCATCTTAGCAGCTTCGATCAGTTACCAAGTACAAAACTGTCACAAACAACTGAGTAATGCTTTACCTTTTTGTCATTTAAAACATGTACATACTATAATTATATTAAAAACACTGATTTGGTCATTGTCACGTTGTGGACAACAGATTCTGTACACAGCAGCAAAAATAAAGCACAATGAACAGTGAACTGCACTGAGGACGGGCAGTTTGACTAAAACCACTCCAAACACTTTCATAATAGTTGTCATGTTTTCTGTTTGTGATTGTTTTTCACTAATTATAAAAAATCAGAATGAGCTGAAACTTCTGGGAAACAGTTTAAGAGGAAACGTGTTCTTAGTCACAACAACCTACAGCTTCAGTATTATGACGCTGTGACAGTGACATCATTATACACACCAGGTTGGCCAACGTTGTTGAGGTGTGTCATAAGGTGGCGTCCACCGGGACGGAGCATGTGAACATCTGACAGCACAGTCTCATGTTGGAAACTGATTTCCTGCATGGATGATCAAACCTAATGCTGGAACTGAAGATCAGTCACCTGCTCACCTGAAAGAAGCGCGAGTTTAGAGACAAAGCAGGGTTAACAGGCTCTGGTTAACTCTGACAGGGAAACTGAGCCGAGCCCCAGAGCAGCCGTTCAAACCTAACAAATGTAGCTGGCATGCTCACGGCAGCCGAGGGCGGACACTACTGACAGGCAGCTTTCTCACAGAGTGAACAGAACCAGAGAGACTGAGGTTCAAACTTAATGCTTTGCATTGACAGTATTAACGCTTATACGTCATCCAGCAGCGGCACATGACTGCTGAGGTGGAGGGGACCAGGCCACGCTGCCCACGGTCACACTGGGAAAGATGGAGATCACGTAAAGAAACGTGATGCAGAGGCCTGCCGATGACCACAAACGGGCATAACATCAGGACGTCACGTACAGCAGCTGTTGAGAGGCGAGCTCAACCCGAGAACTGGATCCCTGCTGTCTGGACACGGCACTTCTAAAATACATTTACTTTATTTATTTTTTAAAAAATGGGGAGGGGTGACGTTAACTCACCAGCAGCGACGCTGTGCTAAACGGCCACGACAGTTGACCCGGATGGAAACCCTCCCCCCGCGCCTGTGGCGCCATCTGCTGTTTCTATACCGTCGTTTCTGTTTGTGCGTGTAAAATAGTTGTTGCAAGCACAAATGTTGCATTTCGAGGGGAAAATTATTTTTGAGCAAACAAAACTCATTACTGCGTCCAAGAAATGCCTTTCAGTGTTTGCTATGATTCACACACACACACACACACACACACACACACACACACACACACACACACACACACACACACACACACACACACACACACAGCCCCTGTCACTCAGTCGTTGGCGTTTGCTCTTGCTCAGATCTCTGCAGACCTGCTCTCAGTGTGTCGCTCCCTCTCTTTAAACAGAGGCACAATAATAACAAGCTGGCTTTAAATTATTACAACCAACTGCTGAAGCAACCTAAGGGATATATACAAAACAAAAAAGAAACAAAAATCTAAAAGGCAATGCGACTCTTTACTCAGTAGAAGAGCTGGCACAGTAGCTATAAGTGTTTTTGTGCGAGTGTGTCAGAGACAGAGCAAGCGTGTCTATGTGACCAAATTATTTATTGAGCTTTAAATGGACTCACACTTTACTGCACACGTCACCGTTTCAATTCATGTCATCACCGAGGAATAAGTTCAGGAATCCAGTGGAAACAAAATGAAGCATACACATGGACGGGAAGGTTACACATATAGGTCAGCACTAACTACCAAAGGATCGAATGTTAGATTGCATGAATGAAGTAATTTGTCTTCTAGCAGTTTTCCTGTTTAAGGGCTTTTATATGTTGTGTCTAACTTGTCTTCAGAAGAATTCAGTCGTAGCTTAAAGATAATTCAAAGACAGCATATTTCTAATGTTTTTCTTAGCATTTCATTAAAATGAGCAATTTTAGAATTACTGGGCAAAATTACTAAATTGAAGTGTGAGTATAATTCTCTGCTTAGCAAACAAGTTTGCCTTCAAATCACTAAGTGTAAGCAAACTTTTTTTGAATTGGGTGATAAGCCTCATATGTTACTTGCAAGATTACTTAGAAAAACACAAGCATCACAAACGATACTATCGATCAGTAACAAACATGGGCGGACCACTAGAAACCCCCAAGAAATAAACAAGTGTTTTGAAGATTTTTATCGTGATCTTTATAGCTCTAAGAGTTCTGCGAGTCAGTCATTAATTGAGGAAAAAATCATTCCTGTCCACTATGAGATGAAGGAGAACAACAGCCTGATACCTGCAGGCCTGACAGCAGCAGATGTGTCACTGCTGTAACACCTGTAACACTCAGCAGCGCCTCATTGTTCTGACACACACAACAATTCACATACAACTAATACATCAAGACTACACATAACTACACCTATACACATACACACATAACTACACACTAACTACACACTAACTACACACCATACACACTACACACCTAACACACCTCATACATAACTACACCTATCACATACACACATAACTACACACTACTACACTAACACACACTAACTACACACTAACTACACACTACACACTCACACACTCAACCTACACACTCACTACACACTAACTACACACTAACTACACACTAACTACACACTATACACTACTACCCTCACACACATATACACACTACACACTCACTACACACTCACTACACACTAACTACACACTCACTACACACTCACTACACACCTACACACTAACACACCTCACTACACACTCACCACCTCCAACACAAACTACCAACTGACTACACACTAACTACACACTCACTACACACTAACTACACACTCACTACAATACTACACTCACTACACACTAACTACACACTCATACATACTACACCTACACCTACACACTGAACACTAACTACACATAACCATACACACTGCTACTGACACACATAACTACACACTAAAACTGACCATACACACTCACCTACTACACACTCACTACAATAACACACATACTACATACACACCTAACTACACACTCACTACACACTAACTACACACTACTACCTCACACACTAGACTACACACTCACTACACACTCACTACACACTCACTACACACTCACACTACTACACATCACTACACACTAACTACACACTCAACCTACTACACCTCACTACACACTAACTACACACTAACTAACACACTAACTACACACTCACTACACACTACTACACACTAACTACACACTCACTACACACTAACTACACACTACTACACACTCACTACACACTACTACACACTCACTACACACTAACTACACACTAACTACACACTATACATAACACACCTAACTACACACTCACTACACACTTCCTGACTACACACTCACTACACACTAACTACACACTACTACACACTCACTACACACTGACTACACACTACTACACACTCACTACACACTCACTACACACTCACTACACACTAACTACACACTCAACTACACACTAACTACACACTCACTACACACTAACTACACACTCACTACACACTAACTACACACTCACTACACACTACTACACACTCACTACACACTAACTACACACTAACTACACACTGACTACACACTCACTACACACTGACTACACACTAACTACACACTACTACACACTAACTACACACTCACACACTACTACACCTCACTACACACTCTAATAACACTAACTCACACACCCATCACAGACTACACACTCACACTCACACACACTAACTACACACTACTACACACTATACACATACACACATACTACCATACACACTAACTACACACTCACTACACACTCTACTACACACATACTACACACTAGACTACACACTCACTACACACTACTACACATACTACACACTACACTACACACTAACTACACACTCACTACACACTAACTAACGACTACACACTAACTACACACTCACTACACACTAACTACACACTCACTACACACTCACTACACACTACTACACACTACTACACACTAACTACACACTCACTACACACTCACTACACACTAACTACACACTGACTACACACCACTACACACTAACTACACACTACTACACACCATACACACTAACTACACACTAACTACACACTAACTACACACTAGACTACACACTCACTACACACTAACTACACACTCACTACACACTAACTACACACTCACTACACACTCACTACACACTGACTACACACTAACTACACACTACTCCACACTACACACTCACTACACACTAACTACACACTCACTACCTAACTACACACTACTACACACTGACTACACACTTACACATACACACTGACTACACACTACTACACACTCACTACACACTGACTACACACTACTACATACACACACTAACTACACACTAAACTACACACTAGACTACACACTCACTACACACTAGACTACACACTAACTACACACTCACTACACACTAACTACACACTAACTACACACTAACTACACACTACTACACACTAGACTGCACACTGACACTACACACTAGACTACACACTCACTACACACTCACTACACACTAACTACACACTACTACACACTGACTACACACTAACTACACACTGACTACACACTAACTACACACTTACTACACACTAACTACACACTCACTACACACTACTACACACTCTACACTAACTACACATAACTACACACTACTACACACTCACTACACACTAACTACACACTCACTACACACTCACTACACACTCACTACACACTGACTACACACCTACACCTACACACTACTACACACTGACTACACACTACTACACACTACTACACACTACTACACACTGACACACATACTACACACTCACTACACACTGACTACACACTCTACACATACACACTGACTACACACTCACTACACACTGACTACACACTACTACACACTACTACACACTGACTACACACTGCACTACACACTACTACACACTACTACACACTACTACACACTACTACACAAGATTTGCGCTAAACGTCTCAAATCTCTCACATCTCAAACACCGCGTCACTCCTAAAACTTCCCCCGTTTCTTAACAACTAGATGCCACGTTGCCATATCATTTTTTGATTGGTCGACATGGTACTTTTTTGGACGAATAGGAAAGGGAGAGGGGGGTGGAGTTTGTTTTTGCTCACAGGCTTTCGAGCCTTTTTTCTTATAAAACGCAGTTTTTACCGTTTCTTCCTGCAGTAAATATAAACAACGACAGTATTCAGGAAGAAAACCAAATCATTGCATTTTTTTTATCATAACTCTGGTTTTACGTGGCCGATCAACACAATTTAAAAACTGCTATAAAGTCCACACTTTCTCCGTCAGTTGTTCCATCTGCCCTGCTCACATCTCCAATGGTTGTACACGTTGTCATTAATGTGGCTCACTCCACATCAGCCGCTTTGCTAGCTAAAAGACAGGTGTCGGCACATAAGAATGCTGTCCTAGACCGTCAACCACGTTGATTAGCTGCGTATATACGAATGTAAATCGCATTATTGGCTGGACTATGGGATAAGGTGGCATCGTTCTGATCCCATATGGGAGCAGCCAGTCACTTGACTAACACTGCAAAACAGGAATTGTTAAAGTATTAATTTAATTTCAATTCAGGTTAGATTTTTTTTGTGCGCAACGCAGATTTTCTGTGCGCAGAGACCGTGCCAGCAGTGCGCAATTGCGCATGTGCGCAGCTTAGAGGAACACTGAATTTCAATTCAATTCAATTTTATTTATATAGCGCCAAATCACAACAAAAGTCGCCTCAAGGCGCTTCATAGATACAGAGAAAAACCCAACAATCATATGACCCCCTATGAGCAAGCACTTTGGCGACAGTGGGAAGGAAAAACTCCCTTTTAACAGGAAGAAACCTCCGAGCAGAACCAGGCTCAGGGAGGGGCGGGCCATCTGCTGCTGATGGTTGGGGTGAGAGAAGGAAGACAGGATAAAGACATGCTGTGGAAGAGAGACAGAGGTTAATAACAGATATGATTCAATGCAGAGAGGTCTGTTAACACATAGTGAGTGAGAAAGGTGACTGGAAAGGAAAAACTCAATGCATCATGGGAATCCCCCGGCAGCCTACGTCTATTGCAGCATAACTAAGGGAGGATTCAGGGTCACCTGGTCCAGCCCTAACTATATGCTTTAGCAAAAAGGAAAGTTTTAAGCCTAATCTTAAAAGTAGAGATAGTGTCTGTCTCCTGAATCCAAACTGGAAGCTGGTTCCACAGAAGAGGGGCCTGAAAACTGAAGGCTCTGCCTCCCATTCTACTTTTAAATACTCTAGGAACAACAAGTAGGCCTGCAGAGCGAGAGCGAAGTGCTCTAATAGGGTGATATGGTACTACAAGGTCATTAAGATAAGATGGGGCCTGATTATTTAAGACCTTGTATGTGAGGAGCAGGATTTTGAATTCTGGATTTAACAGGAAGCCAATGAAGGGAAGCCAAAAGGAGAAATCTGCTCTCTCTTTCTAGTCCCTGTCAGGACTCTTGCTGCAGCATTTTGGATCAGCTGAAGGCTTTTCAGGGAGTTTTTAGGACTTCCTGATAATAATGAATTACAGTCGTCCAGCCTGGAAGTAATAAATGCATGAACTAGTTTTTCAGCATCACTCTGAGACAGGATATTTCTAACTTTAGAGATGTTGCACAAATGGAAGAAAGCAGTCTTACATATTTGTTTAATATGTGCGTTGAAGGACATGTCCTGGTCAAAAATGACTCCAAGGTTCCTCACAGCGTTACTGGAGGCCAAGGTAATGCCATCCAGAGTAAGAATCTGGTTAGATACCATATTTCTAAGCTTTTCAGGGCCGAGTACAATAACCTCAGTTTGATCTGAATTAAGAAGCAGAAAGTTAGCGGCCATCCAGGTCTTTATGTCTTTAAGACATTCCTGCAGTTTAACTCATTGGTGTGTGTTATCTGGCTTCATGGACAGATAGAGCTGGGTGTCATCTGCATAGCAGTGTAAATGTATGCTATGTCTTCTAATGATGCTGCCTAAGGGAAGCATGTATAATGTAAACAGAATTGGTCCTAGCACTGAACCCTGTGGAACTCCATAATTAACCTCAGTGTGTGAAGAGGACTCTCCATTTACATGCACAAACTGGAGTCTATTAGATAGATATGATACAAACCACTGCAGTGCAGTACCTGTAAT
>NW_024582724.1:162044-177835 GCF_018398535.1 Haplochromis burtoni
ACCTACAGCATGTTCTTCAAATAAACCATTCCTCTGCAGATGATCTGTTAGCTGTTTGACAACTACTCTTTCAAGGATTTTTGATATGAAAGGAAGGTTGGAGATTGGCCTATAATTAGCTAAGACTGCTTGGCCACCACTAACCTCCAAATCACACACAAAACAAAACTCAAGATTGTCAGTTTGAGGGCTCTCCTGTCTCAGCAATGTCAACCATCTCTTTAAACCCTCTCAAACAAATAGAGAGAAACTCGGGGAGCTGTAGCAGTAAGTCTGTTATATCTGCAGTTTGAGTATACACATAATAATCACTCTCTGTCTCACCGTGAACTAAAGCCACCACATGAATCACACCGGCTCAAGCCTCACAGACGAACAACGAACCATATTTCTTCAATCAAAAGGGAACTAGGCCTCGCCCAGTAAGTACTCATATAGCTTGAAACCCAAGGAAAAACCAAATATGTAATCCCATATATTCTCCCTGTTTCCACTGAAACCCAGAGGAAATAGTACACCAACATTTACTGCTGAAATTCTCTTTTATTTCTTTCAGATTAGCTGTTCTGTTCAATAACTTGTACTAGGCCTCAAAGTAGGCCGATAATGTGAGTCCGCTGTCTCACAGTGAACAAGAACATCCACCTGAACCCCAGCAGCTACAGGTGTTAGCTCGATCCTTAAAGTCGAACCAGTGAGTGTATCCTGCCAATCAAAAAAGGGAAAGTGGGCCTCGCCCATTAAGTGCACATATGGCCTCAAAATCAAGGAAAAAGCACTTAAATCATTCAATAAATTCTCTGAAATCAGGAGGATACTCACACCATCATTTATTACTGAGTTTCTGGTTTAATCAAAGTAACTTGTGTTAAAATCAAAAAGAGGACGCACCCAACGTATGTTCTTAACCAGAAAAGAGAAAAAACACATAAGAGGTAACTCTTCACCAGATTAGATAAAATGTAAGTTGTGGATCGCAGCAGATCTGAACATCAACACAGCCAGCATTAATTCTTGTGCAGGACCTCAGCGGATCCAAGAACGTTGGAAAAATATCAACAGAAACACTGCTTTTGGCAAACCGCGGCGGGTCTCCCCACAAACGTATATCCACAGATACACAGGTAATGCTTCAATTGTCTCTCACCACATGCAGTAATATTATCAAAATTACTTCAACATAGTAAACCTTGATTTCCTTCAAAATCACTTTACTATTACACTCAAACTCACAGCTGGCTTGATTCTCTTAAATCCTAAGTCAGCTCGACACCTTGCTCAGCTCAAGGTGTCCTTGTCGGACGTCTACGTCTGAAATTACTCTTTTTACTGATGAATAAGTGTTTCCCAAAATGAGCCTCTGATCATTAGCTATTTTTAACCGAGGCCACAACTCTCGGCAGCGCCACCCGGAATATGACCACCAGGTGAATATGACCACAATGACCACAATGCGCTTTACATTCGTACACACGCAGGGTCTCCTAAAGGACGTCTCCAATAGGGAGGACCCTATTGGAGACGTCCTTTAGGAGACCCTGCTGCGATCCACAACTCACCTCATGACTTGATGCTTATTGAACCATAAACTGACCAACAACTCTTATATTCTCTTATTTTTAAGCACACATTGGTCTCTTTTCTCTCTTATCTCTTTTAAAATGACATCTCATGTTACCTTTAGCTCAGTACTGTCGTTTGTAAAACACCATGAACATCACTTCACAGTTTCACTTTAACTTAACCCAAAACTCAAGACAGACATCAACCAGTAATTCATTGACTACAATTTTAGAAATATAATCCAATTCAGCACAACTTCAGTTTAAGAGGTTTGTGCCTTACGTTTAGAAGGGCCCTTTATAGTCAAATGAATCACCGGGAACGTCTGTCCGTCCGACCACCTCCTGGCCTTGAGGTCCTCCCTGAACACCTCCAAAAACACCTTTATTGCTTCAACATTTCCCGGCCAATGTGTGATCCACACAGAAATGTGGTCACAATTGTGAGTTAAGTGTCGTGATATATGGAGATTATTTTGCACGTTTTATTTTGCTGGTTTATTGGTGTAATTTAAAGCCACAATGTCATGTAAGTTCCCTGTTGCCAGGAGAGTGTATAACACTTTGGACAGTAGGGGGCAGCAGCGTGCTTTGGGAACTGAGTCGGGTGCATAGCTGCCGTAAGTTTTCCATTCTGGCAAGACTGACCAGGCGAACGGCAGCGTGTCTCCTGTGCTCACTTTCTCTCCTGTTTTACAGGTCAGTAATGTGGTCAAAAACATAAAGAAATACACAGCTGGACGCTGTGATACTTAAACTTTCATGACATAAGACGGGTCTGTGATATGTGATGTATTATACTGTCGCTATGTGAGCTACTTTAGCTCTGTAAGATGTTATAGCTAGGCTATATGCCTGGGTAACGCTAGCAAGCTGTTGCAACTGCGTATAATACTCCATATAATAATAAGAAGCACCAACCCAGTTGGGTTTACAGTTCCTGATAAACTTGTAGCTTTGTGTTCATGACAAATGTTTTGTATAACGTGTGTGTAAAGTGTTCTGAGCCTGCCTGAAGTCATGTGTAAACTTGCTGTTTCAGCCCTAATAAGAGCACGGCCAACAAAAATGCTGGCAAGGAAAGTAGTGCAGTAATGTTGAAAGTAGAGTTTCCTTGCTATGATAAGACACTACCATGATGATGTGAATTATTTTGTTTATCTCATTTATGGGAAAAGAGGTGTAGTTGTCATTTGTTTCATTCATTTAAACCCTTTGTTGTTTTATGCCAGTAGTGTGGACTAATATTGAAATGTACTGGTGGAAAACAAGCCATGTGAGGGAATGAGCAGTTATTGTGAAATCGAGTTAACGAAAGAGTGGAGCAGATATGCTTGTGTTGTATGAATAAATTCTGGCAAGACTGACCAGGCGAACGGCAGCGTGTCTCCTGTGCTCACTTTCTCAACTGTTTTACAGGATCGTAATCTGGCTACGCGCCCATCATAGTGGGGCCTGTAACAAATGCACCAAAACTGTCCCAAACTCAAATGTTGAGCAACGAAACAGACCAACTGAGGCCCAGAAGAGTGCAATCAAACAATGAGTTTATTAAAACACATGCAGGAGACATAGCGCTTCACAAAGCTTAAAACCTTCTTTAATGTAAAAAATAAATGCTGCCCCTTTTCTACAATTCCCCTGTGGGAGAGGAGCTGGAGTGGGCAAGCTATTTATTTGGAGGTCTTTCTTTCTTTTACCTTTTATCATCAGACACAACACAGAACCACACCAGTTACACTCAAACCTCAGTCTGAGGGATGTTTGGACAGCAGAGAGAGGGAGACAGCTCTCCTGGGTCCTCACATGCAGAGCCGGTAAATCAGGAGTTAACTGCGATTAACCACAAGTTACACTCTCACATCCAGGCCTGACTACAGATATGCTGGATTAAGTAGAAGCTGTGTAACAAAGAGAGGACATCACACTACCATCTTTAAAGTCACTGACATCTATCAGTCTGAAAGACTTAAATTTGGAGTCTATTGTGATTTTATTTTTCTCAGAAATGACAACAATGTCATTGTCCAGAGCAAATACCCAGAAATAAAAGCCACTCTGTTTCACTCAGGTGTGTCTGTGTTGTATCTGACTCAAAGACAAGGAATCTGTACATCTCACCTGACTGCAAGCTGATGATGCCAGTGCTGTTACCATGGCAGAATCCAGTTTAGCAGGTTTACAGACAGACCAAAACCATAAGAGTCACGTAACTGGAGAAAACTAAGCTGTAGTCTTTGTCACTGTGCAACAGACTTTTGGCTGTCTACATCTCATTAATGACAATATTTGACTGCTATTCCTATTGATGTATTCCGTATTTATACATGTGTATATATGCTATATTTATGCTTATGTTCATATTCTCTTATTCTGGTTTATTTTACATTATAACTGCTACTGGAAATTGAGTTTCCTGGAGGAACCACCCAAGGGATTAATAAAGTTCTATTGATCTACATTTACTGTATATAACAGTGTTTAAATAGTACTTTATATGGTATTGATGTCATACCAGAAACCAGGAAAGTGTCCTCTCTTTGTGTCACAGGCTGGGTCTCCGACCCAGCACTCTGAGTTTTCTTTGTATTTTTTGATATGTTATTGGTTTGTGTTATTTCCTATTTGCCTTTAGTTTAGGCAGTTATTGTTTATTGTTCCTGGGTTTTCTATGTTTTGGGGTTTTGTATTTATTCATCACGTATTAGGTCTGTTAAGTTGTGTTGTCATGTTTAGTTTTAGTATTTCCTGTTTTTATTCTGACAGTGTCATGTGTTCTTTGTTCATTGTATTTAGCTTTCCTCTCCTGGTCCTGTCATTAGGTTTATGTCAGTCAGCTGTTCCCCCATGTGTCTCCACTTCCCATGTATGTATTTAAGCCCTTTGTTTTCTGCATGCCATTGTCGGGTCGTCTGTTTATTCTGCCCTAGTTCTAGCCTGGTTCTGTTTATTTGACCTCAGTCTTAGTTTCGGTTTTCGTCTGTTATGTATTATTAGTCTTAGTCATGGTCTTTGCTTGTTATTTTCCACCACAGTCATAGTTTAGGTTTTGGTCTCAGTACCGTTTTAGTATTTTGTTTCTTAGTGTCTTGTCAGTTTACTTTGGTTTCCTGGTTTACTTCTGCCGTCATCTAATAAAGCCTCACCTTTCTGTTAAAACCTTACTACTCCTCGTCGTCATCTGCTTTTGGGTCCTGTTTCCACACACATCGGCGCACCCCGCCGTGACACTTTGTCCCTCAGCATGCAGCAGAAGATTCAGATCTTCACCTCAGCTGAGAAGCTGTTGGCCTGATTCATAGTCTCCAGGTTCAGATCAAGACTGAGTTGGTAGAGAAATATGATCTGACACTTTAGTAGTAATAATAATAATAATAATAATAATAATAATAATGGATTGCATTTTTATAGAGCTTTTCGGGGCCCTCAAAGCGCTGTACAGTACCACTATTCATTCATTCTCACATTCACACACTGGTGGAGGTAAGCTACAGTTGTAGCCACAGCTGCCCTGGGTCAGACTGACAGAAGCCAGGCTGCCATATCGCACCATCGGCCCCTCTGGCCCACACCAGTAGGCGGTAGGTGAAGTGTCTTGCCCAAGGACACAACGACCGAGACTGTATAGTACAGTATATTAGCAGAGTTTTTCTGTCCTCACTAAGTGTTGTCCTCATGAATGTAGACTAAGCTATACAGACAGGTAAACACTCTCCTTGTCAAAATCCAAGGAACAGGCCGATGTATTGAGTTGGATGATTTAATAAGGATAAAGTGTAAAACTGTTGACAAAACCAGAAGTAAAACCAATTAAAATGTTGCATCAATATGCCTTGTTGGGGTTATAATACTGTACAAAGCACCTTGAGCCAATCTTTGTTATGATTTGGTGATATAAATGTAATGTAACTGATAAACTGGGACTACACACAACAGTGCACAGTGTTTGAGAACAACTTCTTGGTTCTTTAACCTGTTCTCTTTTACTCCACTACTGTCACCATTTTATCTAAGTCTTTGATAAAATATCTCTGTGATCAACATTATTTGTTAGGATCTTAACAGAGCTGCAGGAAAAAAAGTGAAACTCATTTGGTTTTGCTCTACAGAGATGCACACTGAGTCACAAATCAACTCAACATACCAGTAAAAAACAAGAAAGCAAAACCAAAAGAAAGATGTAGGTATGGTAGGATGAATAGGTGTGGCAGGTTGTGTTATTGTGTCAGTATGTGTAAAGATTACCACAGATAGCAGACACGCCAATGCACAATATGGCAACAATGAAGCAGGAATTTTAGTAATCATGATCATCTTCAGAGATACAAAAATGCTGTATAGATGTATACATTACCAGCTGTTCTTGTTGTTCTGGAGCCAAAACAGCATCTGTCCCTGCTGGCCTAAAGCACTGCCTAACCTAATATTATCATATGTAGTTGTGATGGAGGTGGTAAGGATGGTAATTAAGCAGTACAATGGTTTGATTCTTTTTTAAAATTATTTTCCTTTTTTTTTTTTTGGTAAGATACTGTGGGACAGCTAGGTACAAAGGTGTGCCAAGGTGTGGCCGATTAATTAATTATTCTCAAAGTTTCCAGACTTTTAGGATCATGAATCATCCTGTTCTAAATAAAATGTTTTGCGTTTGTTCATCAGACAGAGAAACATCTTATGTTGGATGCTCTTGCTATGTGAGGAAATGTGCAGCATGTATCAGTAATTGAACTACACAATGTGACAGATGATTGTGCAGGTGTCTGCTGTGAAAATTGTTTTTTTAATTTCTGTCAGAGATGTGCTGTAAAAGAAACCAGAAGAAAAACACAGGAAAAAAACACAAGACTATTATACTTTGTGTATTTGTGACTATTGAAAATAATATTGAAGGAAAATAACTTTTTCTTTTTAAAATACAAGCTGACAAAGGACATATTTAGTTGTTTCACATTATCACATTTGCTCTCTATTATGCATTTCAGAGTCACTGGGTGAGAGGTGAGGTTGGGACAGGTCACTGGTCTCTCACTGATTAAAATACTTTTTTGTTCTCATAGTTATCACTGGGGTTTTGAAAAAAAGAGATTAAAACAAAAAATGTTTAGAGCAAGGGTAATTCACAAATTAACACTTAAATATCAGAGAGCATTAACTTCTTTAGAAAAATATTTGTTGTCATTTATTGCTTTTACTTTGGTTGTAATATCTGAATATAAAATGCTTCGAACACTTATTCACAGCAAAAATTAAGTCAGAAAAAAAATCTAAACCTTCAGAAAAAGTAAACAAACAAACAAACAAACAAAAAACTTGTGATGGTTACTGGGTATTGTTGTGTGAAATGGAAAATAGCCTGATTCTTATATGGTGAATCTCTACTTTACCATTGGCTTACATCACTTCCTTCTTTCTTGCTTCTAGCTAACCATAGCACAGTGTTACAAGTAAAAGCAGCTCCTGTAAGAGTTGTACACTCTTCTCTATTACTGATAAATGCTGTTACCATAGCATTTATCAGCTGAAGAGCAAGTGGATTTACATCAGCCTGTATGCTTATTTGCATTTATGCTCCAAAAAAAGTTTAATGTGTGTTTGTTTTGTCCTGTTGAAACAGCCAGCTGTGCCATCTGCCCATTTAACCTTTCTCCAAAAGACATTTCGCTCGTCCATAACGAGGAGCTGCGACAGTCGAGCTTCAAGATGTCGGTCCAAGATGTTTTGGAGCCGTTGCTTCTTTCTTAGTTGGCATGCTCACAGTCCATGGTCATATAACACTGGCTTCACTGTGGACGGTGACGCTCGTGTTGCAGCAGTTTTTAGTTCATGGCAGGGTTGAGCTTTGTGATGGACACAAAGTACCTTTGCTTTATTAACAACTGGAAAGTTAATGAAACATGTTTGATTTTGCTCCACAGGGTGAAATGAAACAGAAAACCACAACATGACGATTAAAGAAATTAAACCAAAAAAGTAAGATAGGAATGTTAGATTAGTCACAACAGGTGTGACTGGTTCTGTCGGTGTGGGTGTGCACTCTAGTAGTATAAATATCTGCAGACACAGAGGCACAATAACCACTGCTCATCTTTATCCACACTTTAAGGAATCATGGAGGTTTCAACGTTAAAGAAAATGATAGATGTTTTGAGTATCTGTGAAGACGTTATGGTAGAAAAAACAGATCTCATCATTGATGGTAATGCTCTTTACTATTTTTTGTATTATACATCTGATCCAAAGCTGGACCAGCGATGTGGAGGGGATTATCCTGGATTCAAACATGAGGTCTGTAAGTTCTTTAAGACTCTGCAGGACTGTGAAGTCAATCCGTACGTCATCCTGGATGGAGGCTCAGGACCCGAGAAGCATAAAAAAAATGTGTCTCGTCTAAAATATAAACTGAAAAAAGCAAAGACAATAGCAGAAACTGAGCCTGATGGCACTTTACCAGAGGGATATAATGTGTTACCACCTCTGGTCAAAGATGTATTCCTAGAAATCTTAAAGGAAGAAAAAATAGAGTTTGAAGTGTGTTTAGGAGAGGCAGACCCTGAGGTTGTTTCTAAGGCAAATCAGGAACAATGTGCTGTGCTGTCCATTGACAAGGATTTTTACATCTTTGATGTGCACAAAGGTTTCCTTAATCTCCACAACTTTGAGTGGAAAAAAGAAGAGGATGGAAAAATTCCTGCTAAGATCTACACACATTCAAAGTTTTGTGAGCATTTTAAATTGGACCCTGCTCTCATGCCAGTCTTTGCTTCAATAGCAGGAAATGATTATTCAAACTTAGAAGACAATGACATTTTTGCAAATAAATCATCTTCACCTGGTGAGTCCAGCATTAAAAGACTGGATGGTATGCTCGGCTTTTTAAGTGAAGTGAACCTGGATGGCTTGAATGATTCACGGAAGAGAGAACGTGCTCTGAGTGAAGCTTTAAAGTATGTTGGAAAAAAAGAGAACCAAACATTCAAATTCGCCATTGAAAGATATGTTGAACCAGAAAAAAACAAAAAACAACCAAGTTCTAAGTTGCCACCATGGGTGTGTAAAAAAGTTGAGCACGGAGAACTCACCAGTTTCGCCACAAGTGTTGTGGGTCAGAAGACAATGATGCTGACCCCACTTGTGGAGGACTTTTCACAGCGCAGTAGTTATCAAGCTGCTTACCGCATCAGACAGTACTTCTATGGACTGTTAACAGGAGATAAGATTACTGAATATGACAGGAATGGAGAAAATATCAAACACTACCATGTCCGACCAATACCTCCCAGCAGTCATGAACAGAAACAACTGAAACTACAGTGTCTGACAGAGGTACTGAGGTTAATCATTAAATATGTGTTTAATTACTCTGACAGGTAGACATGTTTCTGTGGTACATGTAAGCATAGTGTCTGTGTAGTACCTCTCTATGCAGGATGAGCGTCGCAGGGTGTTTGAAGAAGCTCTGGAGGTTCAGACTTCAGTCTTAGAAAACATCCCCAACCAGCTGAAGCTGCCAGTCTATGTGACTGTTTTCTGGTTCAAGAGTCTACAACAGCACCACTGCCTCCACGCCCTCCTGCTGTGGTTTGTGTGTAAGCCCGATGGTCCAGGTTAGTCTCACGGGGTAACATGATGAATATTAACAATGAAATATAGCTACAGGTCACTTTATATATTCCATATATTCTACTCGGATGAAACTTTTACAGTTTCAGCTCCATAAATGTGATTATTCTGTTTATTATTTACAGTCACCTGTCAGCAGGTTAGTCTCTCTGAAAGCAGTCAGCAGATGGACTGTAGTCAGTTCCTGTAGTCAGAGTGTGACAGTAGCAGCACTGATGCTTCCACATGAGCCTGAACAAGAAGACAAACTGCTGCTGGTCTCTGGTTCTGTGTCACTGAAACGTTTTCTTTTTTTGTCTGTAGAGGACGAGTTTGAGAGGAAGATGAAAGTTTTAAATGATGAAGGTGTGAGTAACTGGAAGCCATGTGTGGCTCATGCTTTCAGCCAATGGCAGTGCTGCATGAGGCAGAGCCTCCACCTGAACCAGCTGCTGCTTTCCCCTCTACCAGAACCTCAGTTTGCCCGGTAAACACCAGACCAATGATTTGCTCCACAGATGGTTAACACACTTCATCAACTTTAACTGAGATTTTCTGCTTTGTCAGGCTTTACTGTGGACCTCTCCTTCATCGGCTGGCAGATGGAGACACGATTGAAGAAGTACAGAAAACACTGAGAGGAGAAAAGAAGAAATTATATGAGAACCTGAAGACTGTTTGTAATCCTTCTCCTGGAGAGGGATCCTCTGTCCTGAGAGTTGAGGTTCCCTCTACTGGGGAGCGTTCCTCTGGTATGAGTTCCTCCAGTGAGGAGGGATGGGAGCAAGTTGCAAACAACAACAAAAGCCAAAAAAAGGGAAAAAAGAAGAGAGCTACCAGAGAAAAAGCTGATAAATGAGACTCTGAGTGATGAGCTGACCAGAGAAGGACTTTCTGATCCCGAAGCTCTGTTCTGTTACTTCTCTTCAAATGTACTCTAACACAACTGTTGCTACTAGCATTTGTCTGATTTGATTGTATTCTAATTTTTGCCTCATAACTTTTGCACTGTCCACTTCCTGCTGTGACAAAACAAATTTCCCACGTGTGGGACTAATAAAGGTTATCTTATCTTATCTTATCTTATCTTATTTTGAACACTGTTTACCAAGGAGTTTTCAAAACTTTTAAAATAAGGTACTATTATCTCTATGTGCCACTATCTTCATATATGGAATTAGCATTAATTTGATATTAGAATTTCTAGTGTAGGGGCATTTAGTGATTCCGGTTAGTATGATAATTTACATCCATCCATCCATCCATCCATCCATCCATCCATCCATCCATCCATCCATCCATCCATCTAGTCTATCTATCTATCTATCTATCTATCTATCTATCTATCTATCTATCTATCATATCTATCTATCTATCTATCTATCTATCTATCTATCTATCTATCTATCTATCTATCTATCTATCTATCTTACCTATCTATCTATCTATATCATCTAATCATCACTGCATTCCTTGTCTTCAGCCAGGAGTGAGAGCTCGCTTGTGAGGTTCAGTGACACATGGCGCTGTAAACAATTCAACCACAAACTTGGCCTGAACGTTTCCAGTGATGTTAACCTATAACTTTCTTCCGACTGCTGCATGTGGAAAATTGATCGAGGTCTGCTTTGCACCTAAAAGTGACAAAACTAAGACATTTTCATTATCATCATCACTGCTTAAACAACACACATCTCTCTCTCCGGGCAGAAACACCAATTTACGTCATGTATTCACATTCATGAATGTAAGCATGTCTTCATTGCGTCTATGTATTTGTATTCATATTCATCTTGAGTGTAAGCTGATCTTCGTTGCCTCGATGTGTTTTTATAATCAGGTTTAATTCATGCATCTTTGCACTGAGCTGTGGATTCAAACTGTCTCACTTCTGCTTCTCTCCAAAAATAATTTCACATGTAACAATTTGTGTGTGTGTGTTTTCTATTCATTCATGTAATTATTATCTCTCTCTCTGTTTTTTTTTTTAATTTACCTTTCTGTTATGATGCTCTGGACATTTCTAAACCTCCACCAGTTCAGCCTCCATTTTCAATCCAGTTTGGCCTTTAAATCTCCAGCAAACACAGGCCCAATTCAGCTGTTTCTTCTTCTCTCTTGATCTTTTCAGTCTTTTCTTTTAGGTTAACTCCCAGCATGGCAAATATCACGTCCAGTGCCTTCAAATAGTCATGTCACTGGTTAAGTTCCCAGCTTGTGATTCAAAGCGCAGGTTCCATCAGTGGTGTTCATACATGCTGCTGCTTGTCCCTTCAGTGTTATAGGTCACTTGCACTGACTTTTGCCTGCTGTTAATTCTTCAAGTCCACGATGTTCTGTCTGTCTTCTGTCTTCATCACAAGGTTGACTGTCCTTTAAGCTTCTTCTCAGGCTAAGGACATAATCAGAGGTCAAGCTGTCAAATTTCAAGCCAAAGACTGGCCTGTTTGTCGTCCCAATTCTGTTAATCTATCATTTTGCCGCTGCACTCATGTTTTGAGGTCCATGGGCACCTGTATTAAAATAGGACAGAACACAGCCTTGCCTCAGTGAACTATTAATGACTTATGGTTCCTAAAAACAACTTAGGTAATTTAAATTCAAGTGGTCAAGGGAAACACCATAGGTGGAGACCAAGTCCAGAGTGTGCCCAGCCGTATCAGTAGCCCCTGCTACATGCTGAACAAAGTTGAAAGAGTCCATGATGCTCAGGAACCCCTTAGTGGTACTGTTTGTTGAGTCATCCACATGAATGTTGAAATCTCCAACAATGATAACCATGCCCATTTTAATAGTGGAAGTTAAAAAGTCTTGTAGGTCTGACAGAAAAGACGCAGCAGACCCAGGTGGACGATAAATCAAAATGCCGTATGTGGGCTGTTCTCTTCCAATTTTTATCATAAGCATCTCAAAAGAGTTTTAGCAGCTTGAAGAAATCATCTGGCATAAAAATGTATTTTTAAAAACATTCTGTCTGACTACTGACACTGTTTCACAGACAGGCAGTCACAAAGCACTGTACACAAATACATGTATGACATTTAGTAAACAGATTTAATGAACCCAATCCAAAGAGGAAGTCTGGAAGTCCGCCATTTTGAATGTAAAATGATATTTTGGCAGGTTTTAGTGTTTTCCAGGCATCGCTGGTTTACACATTCGCCTGCAAAGTGAGAGGTCACTGGTTAAATTCCATTTGGTTACTTCAGGAACTTTTTGGGGTTACTTCAGAAAGGGACATCTTCGTCAAAGTCATGTTTGTGGCGGAATTTTGATCATTTACCACTGAACATAAGATTTTCATCTCTAAAAATGTATTTTGTCCAGTCTGTCCCAAACTTCACATGTTTGATGACAGTCTGGCGACGACTACATGCCAATATCTGGTCACACATGGTGCCACAGTTCTCATATAACATTTTAATCAAGACTGTGATTGAAGTATTTCTTGCAAAACAATCATAACCAAACAAAACCTGTCCTGTACTGTCAATGAACAGTAGGACAAAAAGACTTCTAGTCATTGTGGAAAGCAATGTTTTCGTTTACATCGTTGGAACGAGGAAAAATTCCCCCACCACAAAAACACAGAAATACTCATGAAAGCAACCTGTAGTGCAAACACGAGGGCTGAATTTATTACTTCCTGCGCTAGAAACCTGCTGATGTTCCTGATATGAATAGATCACCAGTCTTCCTTGTCTTTATCTTATCTCCTGTTGAGATGTTGCAGCAGAAAATGTTTTTAAAAGCATTAGTATGTCAGAAAGAAAGACCATTTTCTCCATGGGAGTGATAAACTCCTATATTTGTGGTTTATTGCACTGGGTAGCATCTTCATCTAAATCTACTGCTGGAAAAGGATGATGTCACCACTAAAGGTACAGTGCGTTCTCAGGGGAAGTAATGTAATGATGTTGAAAATGGCATTTCACTGTGACTGAAACACAAAAAGGAACCAGTCCCATCCCTACATACACAAGTGGGCATCCATAGCTGCGATTTATCAGGTGGGTGCAGTGTGTGTTGGCAGTGGACTCACTGTGCCTAAGCAGCCATGAATCATAGAGGACTTCATGCTCCCCCATCATAAATCCACTGGCACCTACCAGCCAGTCACTGTGGGTTTGTCATTGTAGAAAGCTGAACATACAACCCCTGCACAGAAGCACAGCTACAGTTAATATGTTAGCTCTGTATTTGTTCTAAAACCTTCTATCACTGTGTGGTGATGGATACTGGTTGGATATTTTTAGCTGCTTCAAATGTTGAGACAATCAGCTCCATTATCCATTTGCCGATTTTTTAAACACAGGTGAAACCAGTTACTCATTTCTAGTAAATCAGTTGCCTGAGAAATTTTCCCTGGAAGCCAAACTGTGCCAAAGAACGACCCTGAAGCTGGCTGACCTGAACAAAGTGCAGCAACACTTAATAATTACACAAGCACATGTAAATATGTCTACTGCGCTGTTGCATAATTTTGGTTAGGTTGCAAAGCATGACAATAATGTTAATATCATCTTTACCAACTTGTACGTGCAGTGGGGAAACTAATTATTAAATTGCACCAAAATAACAACAAAGAAAAGAAAACAAAGCTGCCTTACTGCACTAACAGAGAAAGTTAGAGCTTCATGAAATTTCCCCTCTTTTGTATTTGACCCTTCACCCTCAGTTTTTCCTGTTCTTCGCTATTAGAAGCTGACCGTTTAAACCTCTGAGTTGGATTGAAATGTTGCTCCTCTAAGATCCATAGAATGACATGTGGTGTGCCTCAAGGGTCGGTTCTAGGCCCTGTACTTTTTAATTTGTATATGTTGCCTCTCGGCGGTGTCATCAGGAGGCATGGAGTGAACTTCCACAGTTACGCTGATGACACGCAGCTGTACATCTCCGTGTCTCCTGATGACACCAGACCAATGGATGCCCTTTTTAACTGTATCTTGGATATAAGATCTTGGATGGCAGAAAACTTTTTACAGCTTAACCAGGACAAAACTGAAGTTTTAATCGTCGGTCCTGAGGCTCAGAGAGAGAAACTCTTGTCTAAATTAGAGGCATTTTCACTATGTCCTTCGCTACAAGTGAAAAACCTGGGTGTTATTTTTGACTCTGAGCTTGGTTTTATCCCACATGTTAAACATGTAACCAAAATTGGATTTTATCATCTAAAAAATATAGCCAGAGTCCGCCCTATTCTCTCTCGGGCCAACACGGAGATGCTGATGCATGCTTTTATTACCAGTCGCATTGATTACTGTAATGCCCTGCTCTCTGGTCTTCCTAAGAAGAATATTTCAACTTTACAACTCTTGCAAAACTCGGCAGCTCGTGTGCTGACGAAGACCAGAGGGCGGGCCCACATTACACCGGTTTTAGAATCGCTGCACTGGCTCCCCGTGTGTTTCAGGATCGATTTTAAAGTTCTTTTATTGGTTTTTAAATGTCTTAATGGTCTTGGGCCTTCTTATCTCTCAGATCTGCTTTTACCATACGAACCCTCGCGGACCCTGAGGTCCTCTGGTACTGGCCTTTTGATTGTCCCTAAAGTCAGGACACATACTCACGGAGAGGCAGCTTTTCAGTGGTATGGTCCTCGTCTGTGGAACAGCCTGCCGGAGGAGCTCAGGGCCGCAGAGAACGTACATGTTTTTAAGAACAGGCTCAAGACCCACCTTTTTAATTTAGCTTTTACTTAGCGTTTATTTATTTTATGCTTATTTATTCTATCCTGTTATTCTATTATTAATTTAGGATTTACCTAATATTTTGATTTTATTCTTATTCATTTTTTAATCTTCTTACTCTATTTATATTTATATTTATATTGTATCCTGTTCTTATTTATTTTATCATTTTACCCTGTATACATCGTATTGCGTCATATCTCCAGTGTTTCCTCGGAGGGCGCTCTCTGCACCGGGGCTGTTATTGACCGTGGCTGCTGGGTCTCTGGGGTCCTCTCAGCCTGGTTGGGGGGCTCCTTTGCCTCCCTCCGGCTGTGTGCCCAGCCTGGAGGCTGCGGTCTGTGACCGGCTCCCGGTGCAGACGGCTCCCTGTTATAATGTGTTTCCTCACTTGGCTCATGCGAGCCCAGCCCAATTTTACTCTTTAAGTGTGCGCGTGTGTGTATGTGTGTGTGGGTGGGGGTGGGGGGATATATGTGTATTGAGAGTGTGGGGAGTGAGTTGGAGGGTGGGGTGGGCTGCTTTTAACTATGTAAAGCACTTTGTGCTACATTTTCTTCTGTATGAAAAGTGCTTTATAAATAAAGATTGATTGATTGATTGATTTACGAGCTCAGATGAACCACAAAGTGTGTGGAAACTAAGAACACCCCATGCTTCAGTAGCTTGTAGAAGCAGCAATAACTTTATCAGGTTCTTACATCACTGTTGATAAGAATGTTGGCCTTCACTTCATTGAGGGTTTGAAGACATTGGTTCATGCACAGCTCTCTTAAGGCCCAACTGCAGCATTTCAATCAGGTTGAGGTCTGGATGTCGACTGGGCCGTTGCAACACCTTGGTTGTTTTTTTACATTTATCTTTTCACCTAGCCATTTGGTTGCAGATTTGCAGCAGAATGTGTTTGAGATCATTGTTTAATCTGTTATGTTGTTGTTCA